>NW_028181441.1:0-145000 GCF_964211825.1 Aythya ferina
GTTGGTCATCATGGTAGAAAAGTGTATATAGTGGGTTTTGGAGAAGATCAGGTTGGTTTAGGGTGGTTTTGGGGTGGATCTATGGTTTTGGCGTATTTTCTTCCAGATTTGGGGGTGATGCCGATATTTTTTGTGTTGTTTTTGACGTGTTTTGGGGTCTCTGTTGGGTTTATTTGCGTTCTCATTTGTCATCATGGTGGAAAAGGGTACATTGTGGGTTTTGGAGAACTTCAGGTAGGTTTAGGGGGAGTTTTCACGTGGATTCATGGTATTTGGGGTTTTCTTCTTTTTGGGGGAGTGATCCCCTCCTTTCTTCGGGTGATTTTGAAGTGTTTTGGGATTTCCGTTGCGTTTCGTTGAGTTCCTAATGTGTTTTATGTTGGTTGGGAGTGTGCTTTGGGATTAGGAGAACATCAGGTAGGTTTAGGGTGTCTTTAGGGTGGATCTATGGTATTTGGGGTTTTCTTCTATTTTTTGGCATGAACCTGTTCTGTTTTGGGGTGTTTTTGATGTGTTTTGGGGTCTCCGTTGGGTTTTGTTGTGTTCTTGTTGGTCATTATGTTAAATAGGAGTGGATTGTGGATTTTGGAGAAGATCAGGTAGGTTTAGGGTGGTTTTGGGGTGGATCTATGGTTTTGGGGGATTTTCTTCCAGATATGGGGGTGATGCCGATATTTTTTGGGGTGTTTTTGACGTGTTTTGGGGTCTCCGTTGTGTTTCATTGGGTTTTCCATGGTCATCATGGTGGAAAAGGGTAAATTGTGGGTTTTGGAGAAGATCAGGTAGGTTTAGGGTGGTTTTGGGGTGGATCTATGGTTTTTGGGGATTTTCTTCCAGTTTTGGGTGTGATGCCATTCTTGTTTGGGGTGTTTTTTAAGGTTTTTGGGGTCTCTGTTGGGTTTTGTTGGGTTCTCGTTGGTCATCATGGTGGAAAAGGGTAAATTGTGGGTTTTAGAGAACATCAGGTAGGTTTAGGGTGGTTTTGGGGTGGATCTATGGTTTTGGCGTATTTTCTTCATGTTTTGGGTGTGATGCCATTCTTGTTTGGGTTTTTTTTTAAGGTTTTTGGGGTCTCTGTTTGGTTTTGTTGGGTTCTCGTTGGTCATCATGGTAGAAAAGGGTATATAGTGGGTTTTGGAGAAGATCAGGTAGGTTTAGGGTGGTTTTGGGGTGGATCTATGGTTTTGGCGTATTTTCTTCATGTTTTGGGTGTGATGCCATTCTTGTTTGGGGTGTTTTTTAAGGTTTTTGGGGTCTCTGTTTGGTTTTGTTGGGTTCTCGTTGGTCATCATGGTAGAAAAGGGTATATAGTGGGTTTTGGAGAAGATCAGGTAGGTTTAGGGTGGTTTTGGGGTGGATCTATGGTTTTGGCGTATTTTCTTCCAGTTTTGGGGGTGATGCCGATATTTTTTGTGTTGTTTTTGACGTGTTTTGGGGTCTCTGTTGGGTTTATTTGCGTTCTCATTTGTCATCATGGTGGAAAAGGGTACATTGTGGGTTTTGGAGAACATCAGGTAGGTTTAGGGTGTCTTTGGGGTGGATCTATGATATTTGGGGTTTTCTTCTATTTTTTGGCATGAACCTGTTCTTTTTTGGGGTGTTTTTGATGTGTTTTGGGGTCTCCGTTGGGTTTTGTTGTGTTCTTGTTGGTCATTATGTTAAATAGGAGTGGATTGTGGGTTTTGGAGAAGATCAGGTAGGTTTAGGGTGGTTTTGGGGTGGATCTATGGTTTTGGCGTATTTTCTTCCAGATTTGGGGGTGATGCCGATATTTTTTGTGTTGTTTTTGACGTGTTTTGGGGTCTCTGTTGGGTTTTGTTGTGTTCTCGTTGGTCATCATGGTGGAAAAGGGTACATTGTGGGTTTTGGAGAACATCAGGTAGGTTTAGGGTGTCTTTGGGGTGGATCTATGTTATTTGGGGTTTTCTTCTATTTTTTGGCATGAACCTGTTCTTTTTTGGGGTGTTTTTGATGTGTTTTGGGGTCTCCGTTGGGTTTTGTTGTGTTCTTGTTGGTCATCATGGTGGAAAATTGTAAATTGTGGGTTTTGGAGAACATCAGGTAGGTTTAGGGTGGTTTTGGGGTGGATATATGGTATTCAGTTTTTTTTTTTTTTTTTTTTTTTGGGGGGTGGGGGGGGTGGGGGGGATGATCCTGGACTTTTTGTGTTGTTTTTGAAATGTTTTGGGGTCTCCGTTGTGTGTCATTTGGTTTTCCATGGTCATCGTGTTGTAAAAGTGTAAATTGTGGGTTTTGGAGAACTTCAGGTAGGTTTAGGGGGAGTTTTCACGTGGATTCATGGTATTTGGGGTTTTCTTCTTTTTGGGGGAGTGATCCTCTCCTTTCTTCGGGTGATTTTGAAGTGTTTTGGGGTTTCCGTTGCGTTTCGTTGAGTTCCTAATGTGTTTTATGTTGGTTGGGAGTGTGCTTTGGGATTAGGAGAACATCAGGTAGGTTTAGGGTGTCTTTAGGGTGGATCTATGGTATTTGGGGTTTTCTTCTATTTTTTGGCATGAACCTGTTCTGTTTTGGGGTGTTTTTGATGTGTTTTGGGGTCTCCGTTGGGTTTTGTTGTGTTCTTGTTGGTCATTATGTTAAATAGGAGTGGATTGTGGATTTTGGAGAAGATCAGGTAGGTTTAGGGTGGTTTTGGGGTGGATCTATGGTTTTGGGGGATTTTCTTCCAGATATGGGGGTGATGCCGATATTTTTTGGGGTGTTTTTGACGTGTTTTGGGGTCTCCGTTGTGTTTCATTGGGTTTTCCATGGTCATCATGGTGGAAAAGGGTAAATTGTGGGTTTTGGAGAAGATCAGGTAGGTTTAGGGTGGTTTTGGGGTGGATCTATGGTTTTTGGGGATTTTCTTCCAGTTTTGGGTGTGATGCCATTCTTGTTTGGGGTGTTTTTTAAGGTTTTTGGGGTCTCTGTTGGGTTTTGTTGGGTTCTCGTTGGTCATCATGGTGGAAAAGGGTAAATTGTGGGTTTTAGAGAACATCAGGTAGGTTTAGGGTGGTTTTGGGGTGGATCTATGGTTTTGGCGTATTTTCTTCATGTTTTGGGTGTGATGCCATTCTTGTTTGGGGTGTTTTTTAAGGTTTTTGGGGTCTCTGTTTGGTTTTGTTGGGTTCTCGTTGGTCATCATGGTAGAAAAGGGTATATAGTGGGTTTTGGAGAAGATCAGGTAGGTTTAGGGTGGTTTTGGGGTGGATCTATGGTTTTGGCGTATTTTCTTCCAGTTTTGGGGGTGATGCCGATATTTTTTGTGTTGTTTTTGACGTGTTTTGGGGTCTCTGTTGGGTTTATTTGCGTTCTCATTTGTCATCATGGTGGAAAAGGGTACATTGTGGGTTTTGGAGAACATCAGGTAGGTTTAGGGTGTCTTTGGGGTGGATCTATGATATTTGGGGTTTTCTTCTATTTTTTGGCATGAACCTGTTCTTTTTTGGGGTGTTTTTGATGTGTTTTGGGGTCTCCGTTGGGTTTTGTTGTGTTCTTGTTGGTCATTATGTTAAATAGGAGTGGATTGTGGGTTTTGGAGAAGATCAGGTAGGTTTAGGGTGGTTTTGGGGTGGATCTATGGTTTTGGCGTATTTTCTTCCAGATTTGGGGGTGATGCCGATATTTTTTGGGGTGTTTTTGATGTGTTTTGGGGTCTCCGTTGTGTTTCATTGGGTTTTCCATGGTCATCATGGTGGAAAAGGGTACATTGTGGGTTTTGGAGAACATCAGGTAGGTTTAGGGTGTCTTTGGGGTGGATCTATGTTATTTGGGATTTTCTTCTATTTTTTGGCATGAACCTGTTCTTTTTTGGGGTGTTTTTGATGTGTTTTGGGGTCTCCGTTGGGTTTTGTTGTGTTCTTGTTGGTCATCATGGTGGAAAATTGTAAATTGTGGGTTTTGGAGAACATCAGGTAGGTTTAGGGTGGTTTTGGGGTGGATATATGGTATTCAGTTTTTTTTTTTTTTTTTTTTTTGGGGGGTGGTGGGGGTGGGGGGGATGATCCTGTACTTTTTCTGTCGTTTTTGAAATGTTTTGGGGTCTCCGTTGTGTGTCATTTGGTTTTCCATGGTCATCGTGTTGTAAAAGGGTAAATTGTGGGTTTTGGAGAACTTCAGGTAGGTTTAGGGGGAGTTTTCACGTGGATTCATGGTATTTGGGGTTTTCTTCTTTTTGGGGGAGTGATCCTCTCCTTTCTTCGGGTGATTTTGAAGTGTTTTGGGGTTTCCGTTGCGTTTCGTTGAGTTCCTAATGTGTTTTATGTTGGTTGGGAGTGTGCTTTGGGATTAGGAGAACATCAGGTAGGTTTAGGGTGTCTTTAGGGTGGATCTATGGTATTTGGGGTTTTCTTCTATTTTTTGGCATGAACCTGTTCTGTTTTGGGGTGTTTTTGATGTGTTTTGGGGTCTCCGTTGGGTTTTGTTGTGTTCTTGTTGGTCATTATGTTAAATAGGAGTGGATTGTGGATTTTGGAGAAGATCAGGTAGGTTTAGGGTGGTTTTGGGGTGGATCTATGGTTTTGGGGGATTTTCTTCCAGATATGGGGGTGATGCCGATATTTTTTGGGGTGTTTTTGACGTGTTTTGGGGTCTCCGTTGTGTTTCATTGGGTTTTCCATGGTCATCATGGTGGAAAAGGGTAAATTGTGGGTTTTGGAGAAGATCAGGTAGGTTTAGGGTGGTTTTGGGGTGGATCTATGGTTTTGGGGGATTTTCTTCCAGTTTTGGGTGTGATGCCATTCTTGTTTGGGGTGTTTTTAAGGTTTTTGGGGTCTCTGTTTTGTTTTGTTGGGTTCTCGTTGGTCATCATGGTGGAAAAGGGTAAATTGTGGGTTTTAGAGAACATCAGGTAGGTTTAGGGTGGTTTTGGGGTGGATCTATGGTTTTGGCGTATTTTCTTCATGTTTTGGGTGTGATGCCATTCTTGTTTGGGGTGTTTTTTAAGGTTTTTGGGGTCTCTGTTTGGTTTTGTTGGGTTCTCGTTGGTCATCATGGTAGAAAAGGGTATATAGTGGGTTTTGGAGAAGATCAGGTAGGTTTAGGGTGGTTTTGGGGTGGATCTATGGTTTTGGCGTATTTTCTTCCAGTTTTGGGGGTGATGCCGATATTTTTTGTGTTGTTTTTGACTTGTTTTGGGGTCTCTGTTGGGTTTATTTGCGTTCTCATTTGTCATCATGGTGGAAAAGGGTACATTGTGGGTTTTGGAGAACATCAGGTAGGTTTAGGGTGTCTTTGGGGTGGATCTATGATATTTGGGGTTTTCTTCTATTTTTTGGCATGAACCTGTTCTTTTTTGGGGTGTTTTTGATGTGTTTTGGGGTCTCCGTTGGGTTTTGTTGTGTTCTTGTTGGTCATTATGTTAAATAGGAGTGGATTGTGGGTTTTGGAGAAGATCAGGTAGGTTTAGGGTGGTTTTGGGGTGGATCTATGGTTTTGGCGTATTTTCTTCCAGATTTGGGGGTGATGCCGATATTTTTTGGGGTGTTTTGGACGTGTTTTGGGGTCTCCGTTGGGTTTTGTTGTGTTCTCGTTGGTCATCATGGTGGAAAAGGGTACATTGTGGGTTTTGGAGAAGATCAGGTAGGTTTAGGGTGGTTTTGGGGTGGATCTATGGTTTTGGCGTATTTTCTTCCAGTTTTGGGGGTGATGCCGATATTTTTTGTGTTGTTTTTGACGTGTTTTGGGGTCTCTGTTGGGTTTATTTGCGTTCTCATTTGTCATCATGGTGGAAAAGGGTACATTGTGGGTTTTGGAGAACATCAGGTAGGTTTAGGGTGTCTTTGGGGTGGATCTATGTTATTTGGGGTTTTCTTCTATTTTTTGGCATGAACCTGTTCTTTTTTGGGGTGTTTTTGATGTGTTTTGGGGTCTCCGTTGGGTTTTGTTGTGTTCTTGTTGGTCATTATGTTAAATAGGTGTGGATTGTGGGTTTTGGAGAAGATCAGGTAGGTTTAGGGTGGTTTTGGGGTGGATCTATGGTTTTGGCGTATTTTCTTCCAGATTTGGGGGTGATGCCGATATTTTTTTGTGTTTTTTTTTGACGTGTTTTGGGTTCTCCGTTGTGTTTCATTGGGTTTTCCATGGTCATCATGGTGGAAAAGGGTAAATTGTGGGTTTTGGAGAAGATCAGGTAGGTTTAGGGTGGTTTTGGGGTGGATCTATGGTTTTGGCGTATTTTCTTCCAGTTTTGGGGGTGATGCCGATATTTTTTGGGGTGTTTTGGACGTGTTTTGGGGTCTCCGTTGGGTTTTGTTGTGTTCTCGTTGGTCATCATGGTGGAAAAGGGTACATTGTGGGTTTTGGAGAACATCAGGTAGGTTTAGGGTGTCTTTGGGGTGGATCTATGTTATTTGGGGTTTTCTTCTATTTTTTGGCATGAACCTGTTCTTTTTTGGGCTGTTTTTGATGTGTTTTGGGGTCTCCGTTGGGTTTTGTTGTGTTCTTGTTGGTCATTATGTTAAATAGGAGTGGATTGTGGGTTTTGGAGAAGATCAGGTAGGTTTAGGGTGGTTTTGGGGTGGATCTATGGTTTTGGCGTATTTTCTTCCAGTTTTGGGGGTGATGCCGATATTTTTTGGGGTGTTTTGGACGTGTTTTGGGGTCTCTGTTGGGTTTATTTGCGTTCTCATTTGTCATCATGGTGGAAAAGTGTACATTGTGGGTTTTGGAGAACATCAGGTAGGTGTAGGGATTCTTTGGGGTGGATCTATGTTATTTGGGGTTTTCTTCTATTTTTTGGCATGAACCTGTTCTTTTTTGGGGTGTTTTTGATGTGTTTTGGGGTCTCCGTTGGGTTTTGTTGTGTTCTTGTTGGTCATTATGTTAAATAGGAGTGGATTGTGGGTTTTGGAGAAGATCAGGTAGGTTTAGGGTGGTTTTGGGGTGGATCTATGGTTTTGGCGTATTTTCTTCCAGATTTGGGGGTGATGCCGATATTTTTTGTGTTGTTTTTGACGTGTTTTGGGGTCTCTGTTGGGTTTTGTTGGGTTCTCGTTGGTCATCATGGTGGAAAAGTGTAAATTGTGGGTTTTGGAGAAGATCAGGTAGGTTTAGGGTGGTTTTGGGGTGGATCTATGGTTTTGGCGTATTTTCTTCCAGATTTGGGGGTGATGCCGATATTTTTTGGGGTGTTTTGGACGTGTTTTGGGGTCTCCGTTGGGTTTTGTTGTGTTCTCGTTGGTCATCATGGTGGAAAAGGGTACATTGTGGGTTTTGGAGAACATCAGGTAGGTTTAGGGTGTCTTTGGGGTGGATCTATGTTATTTGGGGTTTTCTTCTATTTTTTGGCATGAACCTGTTCTTTTTTGGGGTGTTTTTGATGTGTTTTGGGGTCTCCGTTGGGTTTTGTTTTGTTCTTGTTGGTCATCATGGTGGAAAATTGTAAATTGTGGGTTTTGGAGAAGATCAGGTAGGTTTAGGGTGGTTTTGGGGTGGATATATGGTATTCAGTTTTTTTTTTTTTTTTTGGGGGGGTGGTGGGGGTGGGGGGGATGATCCTGGACTTTTTGTGTTGTTTTGAAATGTTTTTGGGTCTCCGTTGTGTGTCTTTTGGTTTTCCATGGTCATCGTGTTGTAAAAGGGTAAATTGTGGGTTTTGGAGAACTTCAGGTAGGTTTAGGGGGAGTTTTCACGTGGATTCATGGTATTTGGGGTTTTCTTCTTTTTGGGGGAGTGATCCTCTCCTTTCTTCGGGTGATTTTGAAGTGTTTTGGGGTTTCCGTTGCGTTTCGTTGAGTTCCTAATGTGTTTTATGTTGGTTGGGAGTGTGCTTTGGGATTAGGAGAACATCAGGTAGGTTTAGGGTGTCTTTGGGGTGGATCTATGGTATTTGGGGTTTTCTTCTATTTTTTGGCGTGATCCTGTTCTTTTCTGGGTTGTTTTGGACGTGTTTTGGGGTCTCCGTTGGGTTTTGTTGTGTTCTCGTTGGTCATCATGGTGGAAAAGTGTAAATTGTGGGTTTTGGAGAAGATCAGGTAGGTTTAGGGTGGTTTTGGGGTGGATCTATGGTTTTGGCGTATTTTCTTCCAGTTTTGGGGGTGATGCCGATATTTTTTGGGGTGTTTTGGACGTGTTTTGGGGTCTCTGTTGGGTTTATTTGCGTTCTCATTTGTCATCATGGTGGAAAAGTGTACATTGTGGGTTTTGGAGAACATCAGGTAGGTGTAGGGATTCTTTGGGGTGGATCTATGTTATTTGGGGTTTTCTTCTATTTTTTGGCATGAACCTGTTCTTTTTTGGGGTGTTTTTGATGTGTTTTGGGGTCTCCGTTGGGTTTTGTTGTGTTCTTGTTGGTCATTATGTTAAATAGGAGTGGATTGTGGGTTTTGGAGAAGATCAGGTAGGTTTAGGGTGGTTTTGGGGTGGATCTATGGTTTTGGCGTATTTTCTTCCAGATTTGGGGGTGATGCCGATATTTTTTGTGTTGTTTTTGACGTGTTTTGGGGTCTCTGTTGGGTTTTGTTGTGTTCTCGTTGGTCATCATGGTGGAAAAGTGTAAATTGTGGGTTTTGGAGAAGATCAGGTAGGTTTAGGGTGGTTTTGGGGTGGATCTATGGTTTTGGCGTATTTTCTTCCAGATTTGGGGGTGATGCCGATATTTTTTGGGGTGTTTTGGACGTGTTTTGGGGTCACCGTTGGGTTTTGTTGTGTTCTCGTTGGTCATCATGGTGGAAAAGGGTACATTGTGGGTTTTGGAGAACATCAGGTAGGTTTAGGGTGTCTTTGGGGTGGATCTATGTTATTTGGGGTTTTCTTCTATTTTTTGGCATGAACCTGTTCTTTTTTGGGGTGTTTTTGATGTGTTTTGGGGTCTCCGTTGGGTTTTGTTTTGTTCTTGTTGGTCATCATGGTGGAAAATTGTAAATTGTGGGTTTTGGAGAACATCAGGTAGGTTTAGGGTGGTTTTGGGGTGGATATATGGTATTCAGTTTTTTTTTTTTTTTTTGGGGGGGTGGTGGGGGTGGGGGGGATGATCCTGGACTTTTTGTGTTGTTTTTGAAATGTTTTTGGGTCTCCGTTGTGTGTCTTTTGGTTTTCCATGGTCATCGTGTTGTAAAAGGGTAAATTGTGGGTTTTGGAGAACTTCAGGTAGGTTTAGGGGGAGTTTCACGTGGATTCATGGTATTTGGGGTTTTCTTCTTTTTGGGGGAGTGATCCTCTCCTTTCTTTCGGGTGATTTTGAAGTGTTTTGGGGTTTCCGTTGCGTTTCGTTGAGTTCCTAATGTGTTTTATGTTGGTTGGGAGTGTGCTTTGGGATTAGGAGAACATCAGGTAGGTTTAGGGTGTCTTTGGGGTGGATCTATGGTATTTGGGGTTTTCTTCTATTTTTTGGCGTGATCCTGTTCTTTTCTGGGTTGTTTTGGACGTGTTTTGGGGTCTCCGTTGGGTTTTGTTGTGTTTCTCGTTGGTCATCATGGTGGAAAAGTGTAAATTGTGGGTTTTGGAGAAGATCAGGTAGGTTTAGGGTGGTTTTGGGGTGGATCTATGGTTTTGGCGTATTTTCTTCCAGTTTTGGGGGTGATGCCGATATTTTTTGGGGTGTTTTGGACGTGTTTTGGGGTCTCCGTTGGGTTTTGTTGTGTTCTCGTTGGTCATCATGGTGGAAAAGTGTAAATTGTGGGTTTTGGAGAAGATCAGGTAGGTTTAGGGTGGTTTTGGGGTGGATCTATGGTTTTGGCGTATTTTCTTCCAGTTTTGGGGGTGATGCCGTTATTTTTTGGGGTGTTTTTGACGTTTTTTGGGGTCTCCATTAGGTTTTGTTGTGTTCTTGTTGGTCATTATGTTAAATAGGTGTGGATTGTGGGTTTTGGAGAAGATCAGGTAGGTTTAGGGTGGTTTTGGGTGGATCTATGGTTTTGGCGTATTTTCTTCCAGTTTTGGGTGTGATGCCATTCTTGTTTGGGGTGTTTTTTAAGATTTTTGGGGTCTCTGTTTGGTTTTGTTGGGTTCTCGTTGGTCATCATGGTAGAAAAGTGTATATTGTGGGTTTTGGAGAAGATCAGGTAGGTTTAGGGTGGTTTTGGGGTGGATCTATGGTTTTGGCGTATTTTCTTCCAGATTTGGGGGTGATGCCGATATTTTTTGTGTTGTTTTTGACGTGTTTTGGGGTCTCTGTTGGGTTTATTTGCGTTCTCATTTGTCATCATGGTGGAAAAGGGTACATTGTGGGTTTTGGAGAACATCAGGTAGGTTTAGGGTGTCTTTGGGGTGGATCTATGATATTTGGGGTTTTCTTCTATTTTTTGGCATGAACCTGTTCTTTTTTGGGGTGTTTTTGATGTGTTTTGGGGTCTCCGTTGGGTTTTGTTGTGTTCTTGTTGGTCATTATGTTAAATAGGAGTGGATTGTGGGTTTTGGAGAAGATCAGGTAGGTTTAGGGTGGTTTTGGGGTGGATCTATGGTTTTGGCAGATTTTCTTCCAGATTTGGGGGTGATGCCGATATTTTTTGTGTTGTTTTTGACGTGTTTTGGGGTCTCCGTTGTGTTTCATTGGGTTTTCCATGGTCATCATTGTGGAAAAGTGTAAATTGTGGGTTTTGGAGAAGATCAGGTAGGTTTAGGGTGGTTTTGGGGTGGATCTATGGTTTTGGCGTATTTTCTTCCAGTTTTGGGGGTGATGCCGATATTTTTTGGGGTGTTTTGGACGTGTTTTGGGGTCTCTGTTGGGTTTATTTGCGTTCTCATTTGTCATCATGGTGGAAAAGGGTACATTGTGGGTTTTGGAGAACATCAGGTAGGTTTAGGGTGTCTTTGGGGTGGATCTATGTTATTTGGGGTTTTCTTCTATTTTTTGGCATGAACCTGTTCTTTTTTGGGGTGTTTTTGATGTGTTTTGGGGTCTCCGTTGTGTTTTGTTGTGTTCTTGTTGGTCATTATGTTAAATAGGAGTGGATTGTGGGTTTTGGAGAAGATCAGGTAGGTTTAGGGTGGTTTTGGGGTGGATCTATGGTTTTGGCGTATTTTCTTCCAGATTTGGGGGTGATGCCGATATTTTTTGTGTTGTTTTTGACGTGTTTTGGGGTCTCTGTTGGGTTTTGTTGTGTTCTCGTTGGTCATCATGGTGGAAAAGTGTAAATTGTGGGTTTTGGAGAAGATCAGGTAGGTTTAGTGTGGTTTTGGGGTGGATCTATGGTTTTGGCGTATTTTCTTCCAGTTTTGGGGGTGATGCCGATATTTTTTGGGGTGTTTTGGACGTGTTTTGGGGTCACCGTTGGGTTTTGTTGTGTTCTCGTTGGTCATCATGGTGGAAAAGGGTACATTGTGGGTTTTGGAGAACATCAGGTAGGTTTAGGGTGTCTTTGGGGTGGATCTATGTTATTTGGGGTTTTCTTCTATTTTTTGGCATGAACCTGTTCTTTTTTGGGGTGTTTTTGATGTGTTTTGGGGTCTCCGTTGGGTTTTGTTGTGTTCTTGTTGGTCATCATGGTGGAAAATTGTAAATTGTGGGTTTTGGAGAAGATCAGGTAGGTTTAGGGTGGTTTTGGGGTGGATATATGGTATTCAGTTTTTTTTTTTTTTTTTTGGGGGGGTGGTGGAGGTGGGGGGGATGATCCTGGACTTTTTGTGTTGTTTTTGAAATGTTTTTGGGTCTCCGTTGTGTGTCATTTGGTTTTCCATGGTCATCGTGTTGTAAAAGGGTAAATTGTGGGTTTTGGAGAACTTCAGGTAGGTTTAGGGGGAGTTTTCACGTGGATTCATGGTATTTGGGGTTTTCTTCTTTTTGGGGGAGTGATCCTCTCCTTTCTTCGGGTGATTTTGAAGTGTTTTGGGGTTTCCGTTGCGTTTCGTTGAGTTCCTAATGTGTTTTATGGTGGTTGGGAGTGTGCTTTGGGATTAGGAGAACATCAGGTAGGTTTAGGGTGTCTTTGGGGTGGATCTATGGTATTTGGGGTTTTCTTCTATTTTTTGGCGTGATCCTGTTCTTTTCTGGGGTGTTTTGGACGTGTTTTGGGGTCTCCGTTGGGTTTTGTTGTGTTCTCGTTGGTCATCATGGTGGAAAAGGGTAAATTGTGGGTTTTGGAGAAGATCAGGTAGGTTTAGGGTGGTTTTGGGGTGGATCTATGGTTTTGGCGTATTTTCTTCCAGTTTTGGGGGTGATGCCGATATTTTTTGGGGTGTTTTGGACGTGTTTTGGGGTCTCCGTTGGGTTTTGTTGTGTTCTCGTTGGTCATCATGGTGGAAAAGTGTAAATTGTGGGTTTTGGAGAAGATCAGGTAGGTTTCGGGTGGTTTTGGGGTGGATCTATGGTTTTGGGGGATTTTCTTCCAGTTTTGGTGGTGATGCCGATATTTTTTGGGGTGTTTTTGACGTTTTTTGTGGTCTCCATTAGGTTTTGTTGTGTTCTTGTTGGTCATTATGTTAAATAGGTGTGGATTGTGGGTTTTGGAGAACATCAGGTAGGTTTAGGGTGTCTTTGGGGTGGATCTATGTTATTTGGGGTTTTCTTCTATTTTTTGGCATGAACCTGTTCTTTTTTGGGGTGTTTTTGACGTGTTTTGGGGTCTCCGTTGGGTTTTGTTGTGTTCTTGTTGGTCATTATGTTAAATAGGAGTGGATTGTGGGTTTTGGAGAAGATCAGGTAGGTTTAGGGTGGTTTTGGGGTGGATCTATGGTTTTGGCGGATTTTCTTCCAGATTTGGGGGTGATGCCGATATTTTTTGTGTTGTTTTTGACGTGTTTTGGGGTCTCTGTTGGGTTTTGTTGGGTTCTCGTTGGTCATCATGGTGGAAAAGTGTAAATTGTGGGTTTTGGAGAAGATCAGGTAGGTTTAGGGTGGTTTTGGGGTGGATCTATGGTTTTGGCGTATTTTCTTCCAGTTTTGGGGGTGATGCCGATATTTTTTGGGGTGTTTTGGACGTGTTTTGGGGTCTCTGTTGGGTTTATTTGCGTTCTCATTTGTCATCATGGTGGAAAAGGGTACATTGTGGGTTTTGGAGAACATCAGGTAGGTTTAGGGTGTCTTTGGGGTGGATCTATGTTATTTGGGGTTTTCTTCTATTTTTTGGCATGAACCTGTTCTTTTTTGGGGTGTTTTTGATGTGTTTTGGGGTCTCCGTTGGGTTTTGTTGTGTTCTTGTTGGTCATTATGTTAAATAGGAGTGGATTGTGGGTTTTGGAGAAGATCAGGTAGGTTTAGGGTGGTTTTGGGGTGGATCTATGGTTTTGGCGTATTTTCTTCCAGATTTGGGGGTGATGCCGATATTTTTTGTGTTGTTTTTGACGTGTTTTGGGGTCTCTGTTGGGTTTTGTTGTGTTCTCGTTGGTCATCATGGTGGAAAAGTGTAAATTGTGGGTTTGGAGAAGATCAGGTAGGTTTAGGGTGTCTTTGGGGTGGATCTATGTTATTTGGGGTTTTCTTCTATTTTTTGGCATGAACCTGTTCTTTTTTGGGGTGTTTTTGATGTGTTTTGGGGTCTCCGTTGGGTTTTGTTGTGTTCTTGTTGGTCATCATGGTGGAAAATTGTAAATTGTGGGTTTTGGAGAACATCAGGTAGGTTTAGGGTGGTTTTGGGGTGGATATATGGTATTCAGTTTTTTTTTTTTTTTTTTTGGGTGGTGGTGGGGGTGGGGGGGATGATCCTGGACTTTTTGTGTTGTTTTTGAAATGTTTTTGGGTCTCCGTTGTATGTCATTTGGTTTTCCATGGTCATCGTGTTGTAAAAGGGTAAATTGTGGGTTTTGGAGAACTTCAGGTAGGTTTAGGGGGAGTTTTCACGTGGATTCATGGTATTTGGGGTTTTCTTCTTTTTGGGGGAGTGATCCTCTCCTTTCTTCGGGTGATTTTGAAGTGTTTTGGGGTTTCCGTTGCGTTTCGTTGAGTTCCTAATGTGTTTTATGGTGGTTGGGAGTGTGCTTTGGGATTAGGAGAACATCAGGTAGGTTTAGGGTGTCTTTGGGGTGGATCTATGGTATTTGGGGTTTTCTTCTATTTTTTGGCGTGATCCTGTTCTTTTCTGGGGTGTTTTGGACGTGTTTTGGGGTCTCCGTTGGGTTTTGTTGTGTTCTCGTTGGTCATCATGGTGGAAAAGGGTAAATTGTGGGTTTTGGAGAAGATCAGGTAGGTTTAGGGTGGTTTTGGGGTGGATCTATGGTTTTGGCGTATTTTCTTCCAGTTTTGGGGGTGATGCCGATATTTTTTGGGGTGTTTTGGACGTGTTTTGGGGTCTCCGTTGGGTTTTGTTGTGTTCTCGTTGGTCATCATGGTGGAAAAGTGTAAATTGTGGGTTTTGGAGAAGATCAGGTAGGTTTAGGGTGGTTTTGGGGTGGATCTATGGTTTTGGGGGATTTTCTTCCAGTTTTGGTGGTGATGCCGATATTTTTTGGGGTGTTTTTGACGTTTTTTGGGGTCTCCATTAGGTTTTGTTGTGTTCTTGTTGGTCATTATGTTAAATAGGTGTGGATTGTGGGTTTTGGAGAACATCAGGTAGGTTTAGGGTGTCTTTGGGGTGGATCTATGTTATTTGGGGTTTTCTTCTATTTTTTGGCATGAACCTGTTCTTTTTTGGGGTGTTTTTGACGTGTTTTGGGGTCTCCGTTGGGTTTTGTAGTGTTCTTGTTGGTCATTATGTTAAATAGGAGTGGATTGTGGGTTTTGGAGAAGATCAGGTAGGTTTAGGGTGGTTTTGGGGTGGATCTATGGTTTTGGCGGATTTTCTTCCAGATTTGGGGGTGATGCCGATATTTTTTGTGTTGTTTTTGACGTTTTTTGGGGTCTCTGTTGGGTTTTGTTGGGTTCTCGTTGGTCATCATGGTGGAAAAGGGTAAATTGTGGGTTTTGGAGAAGATCAGGTAGGTTTAGGGTGGTTTTGGGGTGGATCTATGGTTTTGGCGTATTTTCTTCCAGTTTTGGGGGTGATACCGATATTTTTTGGGGTGTTTTGGACGTGTTTTGGGGTCTCCGTTGGGTTTTGTTGTGTTCTCGTTGGTCATCATGGTGGAAAAGGGTACATTGTGGGTTTTGGAGAACATCAGGTAAGTTTAGGGTGTCTTTGGGGTGGATCTATGATATTTGGGGTTTTCTTCTATTTTTTGGCATGAACCTGTTCTTTTTTGGGCTGTTTTTGATGTGTTTTGGGGTCTCCGTTGGGTTTTGTTGTGTTCTTGTTGGTCATTATGTTAAATAGGAGTGGATTGTGGGTTTTGGAGAAGATCAGGTAGGTTTAGGGTGGTTTTGGGGTGGATCTATGGTTTTGGCGTATTTTCTTCCAGATTTGGGGGTGATGCCGATATTTTTTGTGTTGTTTTTGACGTGTTTTGGGGTCTCTGTTGGGTTTTGTTGTGTTCTCGTTGGTCATCATGGTGGAAAAGTGTAAATTGTGGGTTTGGAGAAGATCAGGTAGGTTTAGGGTGTCTTTGGGGTGGATCTATGTTATTTGGGTTTTTCTTCTATTTTTTGGCATGAACCTGTTCTTTTTTGGGGTGTTTTTGATGTGTTTTGGGGTCTCCGTTGGGTTTTGTTGTGTTCTTGTTGGTCATCATGGTGGAAAATTATAAATTGTGGGTTTTGGAGAACATCAGGTAGGTTTAGGGTGGTTTTGGGGTGGATATATGGTATTCAGTTTTTTTTTTTTTTTTTTTTGGGTGGTGGTGGGGGTGGGGGGGATGATCCTGGACTTTTTGTGTTGTTTTTGAAATGTTTTTGGGTCTCCGTTGTATGTCATTTGGTTTTCCATGGTCATCGTGTTGTAAAAGGGTAAATTGTGGGTTTTGGAGAACTTCAGGTAGGTTTAGGGGGAGTTTTCACGTGGATTCATGGTATTTGGGGTTTTCTTCTTTTTGGGGGAGTGATCCTCTCCTTTCTTCGGGTGATTTTGAAGTGTTTTGGGGTTTCCGTTGCGTTTCGTTGAGTTCCTAATGTGTTTTATGGTGGTTGGGAGTGTGCTTTGGGATTAGGAGAACATCAGGTAGGTTTAGGGTGTCTTTGGGGTGGATCTATGGTATTTGGGGTTTTCTTCTATTTTTTGGCGTGATCCTGTTCTTTTTTTTTGGGTGTATTTGACGTGTTTTGGGGTCTCCGTTGGGTTTTGTTGTGTTCTCGTTGGTCATCATGGTGGAAAAGTGTAAATTGTGGGTTTTGGAGAAGATCAGGTAGGTTTAGGGTGGTTTTGGGGTGGATCTATGGTTTTGGCGTATTTTCTTCCAGTTTTGGTGGTGATGCCATTCTTGTTTGGGGTGTTTTTTAAGTTTTTTGGGGTCTCTGTTTGGTTTTGTTGGGTTCTCGTTGGTCATTATGGTAGAAAAGTGTATATTGTTGGTTTTGGAGAAGATCAGGTAGGTTTAGGGTGGTTTTGGGGTGGATCTATGGTTTTGGCGTATTTTCTTCCAGATTTGGGGGTGATGCCGATATTTTTTGTGTTGTTTTTGACGTGTTTTGGGGTCTCTGTTGGGTTTATTTGCGTTCTCATTTGTCATCATGGTGGAAAAGTGTACATTGTGGGTTTTGGAGAACATCAGGTAGGTTTAGGGTGTCTTTGGGGTGGATCTATGTTATTTGGGGTTTTCTTCTATTTTTTGGCATGAACCTGTTCTTTTTTGGGGTGTTTTTGATGTGTTTTGGGGTCTCCGTTGGGTTTTGTTGTGTTCTTGTTGGTCATTATGTTAAATAGGAGTGGATTGTGGGTTTTGGAGAAGATCAGGTAGGTTTAGGGTGGTTTTGGGGTGGATCTATGGTTTTGGCGTATTTTCTTCCAGATTTGGGGGTGATGCCGATATTTTTTGTGTTGTTTTTGACGTGTTTTGGGGTCTCCGTTGGGTTTTGTTGGGTTCTCGTTGGTCATCATGGTGGAAAAGTGTAAATTGTGGGTTTTGGAGAACATCAGGGTGGTTTAGGGTGGTTTTGGGGTGGATCTATTGTTTTGGCGTATTTTCTTCCAGTTTTGGGGGTGATGCCGATATTTTTTGGGGTGTTTTGGACGTGTTTTGGGGTCTCCGTTGGGTTTTGTTGTGTTCTCGTTGGTCATCATGGTGGAAAAGGGTACATTGTGGGTTTTGGAGAACATCAGGTAGGTTTAGGGTGTCTTTGGGGTGGATCTATGTTATTTGGGGTTTTCTTCTATTTTTTGGCATGAACCTGTTCTTTTTTGGGGTGTTTTTGATGTGTTTTGGGGTCTCCGTTGGGTTTTGTTGTGTTCTTGTTGGTCATCATGGTGGAAAATTGTAAATTGTGGGTTTTGGAGAAGATCAGGTAGGTTTAGGGTGGTTTTGGGGTGGATATATGGTATTCAGTTTTTTTTTTTTTTTTTTTTGGGGGTGGTGGGGGTGGGGGGGATGATCCTGGACTTTTTGTGTTGTTTTTGAAATGTTTTTGGGTCTCCGTTGTGTGTCATTTGGTTTTCCATGGTCATCGTGTTGTAAAAGGGTAAATTGTGGGTTTTGGAGAACTTCAGGTATGTTTAGGGGGAGTTTTCACGTGGATTCATGGTATTTGGGGTTTTCTTCTTTTTGGGGGAGTGATCCTCTCCTTTCTTCGGGTGATTTTGAAGTGTTTTGGGGTTTCCGTTGCGTTTCGTTGAGTTCCTAATGTGTTTTATGTTGGTTGGGAGTGTGCTTTGGGATTAGGAGAACATCAGGTAGGTTTAGGGTGTCTTTGGGGTGGATCTATGGTATTTGGGGTTTTCTTCTATTTTTTGGCGTGATCCTGTTCTTTTTTGGGGTGTTTTGGACGTGTTTTGGGGTCTCCGTTGGGTTTTGTTGTGTTCTCGTTGGTGATCATGGTGGAAAAGTGTAAATTGTGTGTTTTGGAGAAGATCAGGTAGGTTTAGGGTGGTTTTGGGGTGGATCTATGGTTTTGGCGTATTTTCTTCCAGTTTTGGGGGTGATGCCGATATTTTTTGGGGTGTTTTGGACGTGTTTTGGGGTCTCCGTTGGGTTTTGTTGTGTTCTCGTTGGTCATCATGGTGGAAAAGTGTAAATTGTGGGTTTTGGAGAAGATCAGGTAGGTTTAGGGTGGTTTTGGGGTGGATCTATGGTTTTGGCGTATTTTCTTCCAGATTTGGTGGTGATGCCGATATTTTTTGGGGTGTTTTTGACGTTTTTTGGGGTCTCCATTAGGTTTTGTTGTGTTCTTGTTGGTCATTATGTTAAATAGGTGTGGATTGTGGGTTTTGGAGAACATCAGGTAGGTTTAGTGTGGTTTTGGGGTGGATCTATTGTTTTGGCGTATTTTCTTCCAGTTTTGGGTGTGATGCCATTCTTGTTTGTGGTGTTTTTTAAGTTTTTTGGGGTCTCCATTAGGTTTTGTTGGGTTCTCGTTGGTCATCATGGTAGAAAAGGGTATATAGTGGGTTTTGGAGAAGATCAGGTAGGTTTAGGGTTGTTTTGGGGTGGATCTATGGTTTTGGCGTATTTTCTTCCAGATTTGGGGGTGATGCCGATATTTTTTGTGTTGTTTTTGACGTGTTTTGGGGTCTCTGTTGGGTTTATTTGCGTTCTCATTTGTCATCATGGTGGAAAAGGGTACATTGTGGGTTTTGGAGAACATCAGGTAGGTTTAGGGTGTCTTTGGGGTGGATCTATGATATTTGGGGTTTTCTTCTATTTTTTGGCATGAACCTGTTCTTTTTTGGGGTGTTTTTGATGTGTTTTGGGGTCTCCCGTTGGGTTTTGTTGTGTTCTTGTTGGTCATTATGTTAAATAGGAGTGGATTGTGGGTTTTGGAGAAGATCAGGTAGGTTTAGGGTGGTTTTGGGGTGGATCTATGGTTTTGGCGTATTTTCTTCCAGATTTGGGGGTGATGCCGATATTTTTTGGGGTGTTTTGGACGTGTGTTGGGGTCTCCGTTGGGTTTTGTTGTGTTCTCGTTGGTCATCATGGTGGAAAAGGGTACATTGTGGGTTTTGGAGAACATCAGGTAGGTTTAGGGTGTCTTTGGGGTGGATCTATGTTATTTGGGGTTTTCTTCTATTTTTTGGCATGAACCTGTTCTTTTTTGGGGTGTTTTTGATGTGTTTTGGGGTCTCCGTTGGGTTTTGTTGTGTTCTTGTTGGTCATTATGTTAAATAGGAGTGGATTGTGGGTTTTGGAGAAGATCAGGTAGGTTTAGGGTGGTTTTGGGGTGGATCTATGGTTTTTGGGGATTTTCTTCCAGTTTTGGGTGTGATGCCGTTCTTGTTTGGGGTGTTTTTTAAGGTTTTTGGGGTCTCTGTTTTGTTTTGTTGGGTTCTCGTTGGTCATCATGGTGGAAAAGGGTAAATTGTGGGTTTTAGAGAACATCAGGTAGGTTTAGGGTGGTTTTGGGGTGGATCTATGGTATTCAGTTTTTTATTTTGTTTGGGGAGGGGGGGGGGGATGATCCTGGACTTTTTGTGTTGTTTTTGACGTGTTTTGGGGTCTCCGTTGTGTTTCATTGGGTTTTCCATTGTCATCGTGTTGTAAAAGGGTAAATTGTGGGTTTTGGAGAACTTCAGGTAGGTTTAGGGGGAGTTTTCACGTGGATTCATGGTATTTGGGGTTTTCTTCTTTTTGGGGGAGTGATCCTCTCCTTTCTTCGGGTGATTTTGAAGTGTTTTGGGGTTTCCGTTGCGTTTCGTTGAGTTCCTAATGTGTTTTATGGTGGTTGGGAGTGTGCTTTGGGATTAGGAGAACATCAGGTAGGTTTAGGGTGTCTTTGGGGTGGATCTATGGTATTTGGGGTTTTCTTCTATTTTTTGGCGTGATCCTGTTCTTTTTTGGGGTGTTTTGGACGTGTTTTGGGGTCTCCGTTGGGTTTTGTTGTGTTCTCGTTGGTGATCATGGTGGAAAAGTGTAAATTGTGGGTTTTGGAGAACATCAGGTAGGTTTAGGGTGGTTTTGGGGTGGATCTATGGTTTTGGCGTATTTTCTTCCAGTTTTGGGGGTGATGCCGATATTTTTTGGGGTGTTTTGTACGTGTTTTGAGGTCTCCGTTGGGTTTTGTTGTGTTCTCGTTGGTCATCATGGTGGAAAAGTGTAAATTGTGGGTTTTGGAGAAGATCAGGTAGGTTTAGGGTGGTTTTGGGGTGGATCTATGGTTTTGGCGTATTTTCTTCCAGATTTGGGGGTGATGCCGATATTTTTTGTGTTGTTTTTGACGTGTTTTGGGGTCTCTGTTGGGTTTATTTGCGTTCTCATTTGTCATCATGGCGGAAAAGGGTACATTGTGGGTTTTGGAGAACATCAGGTAGGTTTAGGGTGTCTTTGGGGTGGATCTATGGTATTTGGGGTTTTCTTCTATTTTTTGGCATGAACCTGTTCTTTTTTGGGGTGTTTTTGATGTGTTTTGGGGTCTCCGTTGGGTTTTGTTGTGTTCTTGTTGGTCATTATGTTAAATAGGAGTGGATTGTGGGTTTTGGAGAAGATCAGGTAGGTTTAGGGTGGTTTTGGGGTGGATCTATGGTTTTGGCGGATTTTCTTCCAGATTTGGGGGTGATGCCGATATTTTTTGTGTTGTTTTTGACGTGTTTTGGGGTCTCCGTTGTGTTTCATTGGGTTTTCCATGGTCATCATGGTGGAAAAGGGTAAAATGTGGGTTTTGGAGAAGATCAGGTAGGTTTAGGGTGGTTTTGGGGTGGATCTATGGTTTTGGCGTATTTTCTTCCAGTTTTGGGGGTGATGCCGATATTTTTTGGGGTGTTTTGGACGTGTTTTGGGGTCTCCGTTGGGTTTTGTTGTGTTCTCGTTGGTCATCATGGTGGAAAAGGGTACATTGTGGGTTTTGGAGAAGATCAGGTAGGTTTAGGGTGTCTTTGGGGTGGATCTATGTTATTTGGGGTTTTCTTCTATTTTTTGGCATGAACCTGTTCTTTTTTGGGGTGTTTTTGATGTGTTTTGGGGTCTCCGTTGGGTTTTGTTGTGTTCTTGTTGGTCATCATGGTGGAAAATTGTAAATTGTGGGTTTTGGAGAAGATCAGGTAGGTTTAGGGTGTCTTTGGGGTGGATCTATGGTATTTGGGGTTTTCTTCTATTTTTTGGCGTGATCCTGTTCTTTTTTGGGGTGTTTTGGACGTGTTTTGGGGTCTCCGTTGGGTTTTGTTGTGTTCTCGTTGGTGATCATGGTGGAAAAGTGTAAATTGTGGGTTTTGGAGAAGATCAGGTAGGTTTAGGGTGGTTTTGGGGTGGATCTATTGTTTTGGGGGATTTTCTTCCAGTTTTGGGGGTGATGCCGATATTTTTTGGGGTGTTTTGGACGTGTTTTGGGGTCTCCGTTGGGTTTTGTTGTGTTCTCGTTGGTCATCATGGTGGAAAAGTGTAAATTGTGGGTTTTGGAGAAGATCAGGTAGGTTTAGGGTGGTTTTGGGGTGGATCTATGGTTTTGGCGTATTTTCTTCCAGTTTTGGTGGTGATGCCGATATTTTTTGGGGTGTTTTTGACGTTTTTTGGGGTCTCCATTAGGTTTTGTTGTGTTCTTGTTGGTCATTATGTTAAATAGGTGTGGATTGTGGGTTTTGGAGAACTTCAGGTAGGTTTAGGGTGGTTTTGGGGTGGATGTATGGTTTTGGCGTATTTTCTTCCAGTTTTGGGTGTGATGCCATTCTTGTTTGGGGTGTTTTTTAAGGTTTTTGGGGTATCTGTTTGGTTTTGTTGGGTTCTCGTTGGTCATCATGGTAGAAAAGTGTATATAGTGGGTTTTGGAGAAGATCAGGTAGGTTTAGGGTGGTTTTGGGGTGGATCTATGGTTTTGGCGTATTTTCTTCCAGATTTGGGGGTGATGCCGATATTTTTTGTGTTTTTTTTTTGACGTGTTTTGGGGTCTCCGTTGTTTTTCATTGGGTTTTCCATGGTCTTCATGGTGGAAAAGGGTAAATTGTGGGTTTTGGAGAAGATCAGGTAGGTTTAGGGTGGTTTTGGGGTGGATCTATGGTTTTGGCGTATTTTCTTCCAGTTTTGGGGGTGATGCCATTCTTGTTTGGGGTGTTTTTTAAGGTTTTTGGGGTCTCTGTTTTGTTTTGTTGGGTTCTCGTTGGTCATCATGGTGGAAAAGTGTAAATTGTGGGTTTTAGAGAACATCAGGTAGGTTTAGGGTGGTTTTGGGGTGGATATATGGTATTCAGTTTTTTTTTTTTGTTTGGGGAGGGGGGGGGGGGGATGATCCTGGACTTTTTGTGTTGTTTTTGAAATGTTTTTGGATCTCCGTTGTGTGTCATTTGGTTTTCCATGGTCATCGTGTTGTAAAAGGGTAAATTGTGGGTTTTGGAGAACTTCAGGTAGGTTTAGGGGGAGTTTTCACGTGGATTCATGGTATTTGGGGTTTTCTTCTTTTTGGGGGAGTGATCCTCTCCTTTCTTCGGGTGATTTTGAAGTGTTTTGGGGTTTCCGTTGCGTTTCGTTGAGTTCCTAATGTGTTTTATGTTGGTTGGGAGTGTGCTTTGGGATTAGGAGAACATCAGGTAGGTTTAGGGTGTCTTTGGGGTGGATCTATGGTATTTGGGTTTCCTTTTCTTTTCTTCTATTTTTTGGCGTGATCCTGTTCTTTTTTTTTGGGTGTTTTTGACGTTTTTTGGGGTCTCCATTAGGTTTTGTTGTGTTCTTGTTGGTCATTATGTTAAATAGGTGTGGATTGTGGGTTTTGGAGAACTTCAGGTAGGTTTAGGGTGGTTTTGGGGTGGATCTATGGTTTTGGCGTATTTTCTTCCAGTTTTGGGTGTGATGCCGTTCTTGTTTGGGGTGTTTTTTAAGGTTTTTGGGGTCTCTGTTGGGTTTTGTTGTGTTCTCGTTGGTCATCATGGTGGAAAAGGGTAAATTGTGGGTTTTGGAGAAGATCAGGTAGGTTTAGGGTGGTTTTGGGGTGGATCTATGGTTTTGGCGTATTTTCTTTCAGTTTTGGGGGTGATGCCGATATTTTTTGGGTTGTTTTTGACGTGTTTTGGGGTCTCCATTAGGTTTTGTTGCGTTCTTGTTGGTCATTATGTTAAATAGGTGTGGATTGTGGGTTTTGGAGAAGATCAGGTAGGTTTAGGGTGGTTTTGGGGTGGATCTATGGTTTTGGCATATTTTCTTCCAGATTCGGGGGTGATGCCGATATTTTTTGTGTTGTTTTTGACGTGTTTTGGGGTCTCTGTTGGGTTTTGTTGGGTTCTCGTTGGTCATCATGGTGGAAAAGGGTACATTGTGGGTTTTGGAGAAGATCAGGTAGGTTTAGGGTGTCTTTGGGGTGGATCTATGTTATTTGGGGTTTTCTTCTATTTTTTGGCATGAACCTGTTCTTTTTTGGGGTGTTTTTGATGTGTTTTGGGGTCTCCGTTGGGTTTTGTTGTGTTCTTGTTTGTCATCATGTTGGAAAATTGTAAATTGTGGGTTTTGGAGAAGATCAGGTAGGTTTAGGGGTGGTTTTGGGGTGGATATATGGTATTTATTTATTTTTTTTTTTTTTTGGGGGGTGGTGGGGGTGGGGGGGATGATCCTGGACTTTTTGTGTTGTTTTTGAAATGTTTTGGGGTCTCCGTTGTGTGTCATTTGGTTTTCCATGGTCATCGTGTTGTAAAAGGGTAAATTGTGGGTTTTGGAGAACTTCAGGTATGTTTAGGGGGAGTTTTCACGTGGATTCATGGTATTTGGGGTTTTCTTCTTTTTGGGGGAGTGATCCTCTCCTTTCTTCGGGTGATTTTGAAGTGTTTTGGGGTTTCCGTTGCGTTTCGTTGAGTTCCTAATGTGTTTTATGTTGGTTGGGAGTGTGCTTTGGGATTAGGAGAACATCAGGTAGGTTTAGGGTGTCTTTGGGGTGGATCTATGGTATTTGGGGTTTTCTTCTATTTTTTGGCGTGATCCTGTTCTTTTTTGGGGTGTTTTGGACGTGTTTTGGGGTCTCCGTTGGGTTTTGTTGTGTTCTCGTTGGTGATCATGGTGGAAAAGTGTAAATTGTGGGTTTTGGAGAAGATCAGGTAGGTTTAGGGTGGTTTTGGGGTGGATCTATGGTTTTGGCGTATTTTCTTCCAGTTTTGGTGGTGATGCCGATATTTTTTGGGGTGTTTTTGACGTTTTTTGGGGTCTCCATTAGGTTTTGTTGTGTTCTTGTTGGTCATTATGTTAAATAGGTGTGGATTGTGGGTTTTGGAGAACTTCAGGTAGGTTTAGGGTGGTTTTGGGGTGGATGTATGGTTTTGGCGTATTTTCTTCCAGTTTTGGGTGTGATGCCATTCTTGTTTGGGGTGTTTTTTAAGGTTTTTGGGGTCTCTGTTTGGTTTTGTTGGGTTCTCGTTGGTCATCATGGTAGAAAAGTGTATATTGTGGGTTTTGGAGAAGATCAGGTAGGTTTAGGGTGGTTTTGGGGTGGATCTATGGTTTTGGCGTATTTTCTTCCAGTTTTGGGGGTGATGCCATTCTTGTTTGGGGTGTTTTTTAAGGTTTTTGGGGTCTCTGTTTTGTTTTGTTGGGTTCTCGTTGGTCATCATGGTGGAAAAGGGTAAATTGTGGGTTTTAGAGAACATCAGGTAGGTTTAGGGTGGTTTTGGGGTGGATATATGGTATTCAGTTTTTTTTTTTGTTTGGGGAGGGGGGGGGGGGGATGATCCTGGACTTTTTGTGTTGTTTTTGAAATGTTTTTGGATCTCCGTTGTGTGTCATTTGGTTTTCCATGGTCATCGTGTTGTAAAAGGGTAAATTGTGGGTTTTGGAGAACTTCAGGTAGGTTTAGGGGGAGTTTTCACGTGGATTCATGGTATTTGGGGTTTTCTTCTTTTTGGGGGAGTGATCCTCTCCTTTCTTCGGGTGATTTTGAAGTGTTTTGGGGTTTCCGTTGCGTTTCGTTGAGTTCCTAATGTGTTTTATGGTGGTTGGGAGTGTGCTTTGGGATTAGGAGAACATCAGGTAGGTTTAGGGTGTCTTTGGGGTGGATCTATGGTATTTGGGGTTTTCTTCTATTTTTTGGCATGAACCTGTTCTTTTTTGGGGTGTTTTGGACGTGTTTTGGGGTCTCCGTTGGGTTTTGTTTGGTTCTCGTTGGTCATCATGGTGGAAAAGTGTAAATTGTGGGTTTTGGAGAAGATCAGGTAGGTTTAGGGTGGTTTTGGGGTGGATCTATGGTTTTGGCGTATTTTCTTCCAGATTTGGGGGTGATGCCGATATTTTTTGGGGTGTTTTTGACGTGTTTTGGGGTCTCTGTTGGGTTTATTTGCGTTCTCATTTGTCATCATGGTGGAAAAGGGTACATTGTGGGTTTTGGAGAACATCAGGTAGGTTTAGGGTGTCTTTGGAGTGGATCTATGATATTTGGGGTTTTCTTCTATTTTGTGGCGTGATCCTGTTCTTTTTTGGGGTGTTTTGGACGTGTTTTGTGTTCTCCGTTGGGTTTTGTTGTGTTCTCGTTGGTCATCATGGTGGAAAAGTGTAAATTGTGGGTTTTGGAGAAGATCAGGTAGGTTTAGGGTGGTTTTGGGGTGGATCTATGGTTTTGGCGTATTTTCTTCCAGTTTTGGGGGTGATGCCGATATTTTTTGGGGTGTTTTGGACGTGTTTTGGGGTCTCCGTTGGGTTTTGTTGTGTTCTCGTTGGTCATCATGGTGGAAAAGTGTAAATTGTTGGTTTTGGAGAAGATCAGGTAGGTTTAGGGTGGTTTTGGGGTGGATCTATGGTTTTGGCGGATTTTCTTCCAGTTTTGGGGGTGATGCCGATATTTTTTGGGGTGTTTTTGACTGTTTTGGGGGTCTCCATTAGGTTTTGTTGTGTTCTTGTTGGTCATTATGTTAAATAGGTGTGGATTGTGGGTTTTGGAGAACTTCAGGTAGGTTTAGGGTGGTTTTGGGGTGGATCTATGGTTTTGGGGGATTTTCTTCCAGTTTTGGGTGTGATGCCATTCTTGTTTGGGGTGTTTTTTAAGGTTTTGGGGTCTCTGTTTGGTTTTGTTGGGTTCTCGTTGGTCATCATGGTAGAAAAGGGTATATTGTGGGTTTTGGAGAAGATCAGGTAGGTTTAGGGTGGTTTTGGGGTGGATCTATGGTTTTGGCGTATTTTCTTCCAGATTTGGGGGTGATGCCGATATTTTTTGTGTTGTTTTTGACGTGTTTTGGGGTCTCTGTTGGGTTTATTTGCGTTCTCATTTGTCATCATGGTGGAAAAGGGTACATTGTGGGTTTTGGAGAACATCAGGTAGGTTTAGGGTGTCTTTGGGCTGGATCTATGATATTTGGGGTTTTCTTCTATTTTTTGGCATGAACCTGTTCTTTTTTGGGGTGTTTTTGATGTGTTTTGGGGTCTCCGTTGGGTTTTGTTGTGTTCTTGTTGGTCATTATGTTAAATAGGAGTGGATTGTGGGTTTTGGAGAACATCAGGGAGGTTTAGGGTGGTTTTGGGGTGGATCTATGGTTTTGGCGTATTTTCTTCCAGATTTGGGGGTGATGCCGATATTTTTTGTGTTGTTTTTGACGTGTTTTGGGGTCTCCGTTGTGTTTCATTTGCTTTTCCCATGGTCATCAAGGGTAAATTGTGGGTTTTGGAGAAGATCAGGTAGGTTTAGGGTGGTTTTGGGGTGGATCTATGGTTTTGGCGTATTTTCTTCCAGTTTTGGGGGTGATGCCATTCTTGTTTGGGGTGTTTTTTAAGGTTTTTGGGGTCTCTGTTTTGTTTTGTTGGGTTCTCGTTGGTCATCATGGTGGAAAAGGGTAAATTGTGGGTTTTGGAGAAGATCAGGTAGGTTTAGGATGATTTTGGGGTGGATCTATGGTTTTGGTGTATTTTCTTCCAGTTTTGGGGATGATGCCGATATTTTTGGGGGTGTTTTTGACGTTTTTTGGGGTCTCCATTAGGTTTTGTTGTGTTCTTGTTGGTCATTTAGTTAAATAGGTGTGGATTGTGGGTTTTGGAGAACTTCAGGTAGGTTTAGGGTGGTTTTGGGGTGGATCTATGGTTTTGGCGTATTTTCTTCATGTTTTGGGTGTGATGCCATTCTTGTTTGGGGTGTTTTTTAAGTTTTTTGGGTTCTCTGTTTGGTTTTGTTGGGTTCTCGTTGGTCATCATGGTAGAAAAGGGTATATAGTGGGTTTTGGAGAAGATCAGGTAGGTTTAGGGTGGTTTTGGGGTGGATCTATGGTTTTGGCGTATTTTCTTCCAGATTTGGGGGTGATGCCGATATTTTTTGTGTTGTTTTTGACGTTTTTTGGGGTCTCTGTTGGGTTTATTTGCGTTCTCATTTGTCATCATGGTGGAAAAGTGTACATTGTGGGTTTTGGAGAACATCAGGTAGGTTTAGGGTGTCTTTGGAGTGGATCTATGGTATTTGGGGTTTTCTTCTATTTTTTGGCATGAACCTGTTCTTTTTTGGGGTGTTTTTGATGTGTTTTGGGGTCTCCGTTGGGTTTTGTTGTGTTCTTGTTGGTCATTATGTTAAATAGGAGTGGATTGTGGGTTTTGGAGAAGATCAGGTAGGTTTAGGGTGGTTTTGGGGTGGATCTATGGTTTTGGCGTATTTTCTTCCAGATTTGGGGGTGATGCCGATATTTTTTGGGGTGTTTTGGACGTGTTTTGGGGTCTCCGTTGGGTTTTGTTGTGTTCTCGTTGGTCATCATGGTGGAAAAGGGTAAATTGTGGGTTTTGGAGAAGATCAGGTAGGTTTAGGGTGGTTTTGGGGTGGATCTATGGTTTTGGCGTATTTTCTTCCAGTTTTGGGGGTGATGCCGATATTTTTTGGGGTGTTTTGGACGTGTTTTGGGGTCTCCGTTGGGTTTTGTTGTGTTCTCGTTGGTCATCATGGTGGAAAAGGGTACATTGTGGGTTTTGGAGAAGATCAGGTAGGTTTAGGGTGTCTTTGGGGTGGATCTATGTTATTTGGGGTTTTCTTCTATTTTTTGGCATGAACCTGTTCTTTTTTGGGGTGTTTTTGATGTGTTTTGGGGTCTCCGTTGGGTTTTGTTGTGTTCTTGTTGGTCATCATGGTGGAAAATTGTAAATTGTGGGTTTTGGAGAACATCAGGTAGGTTTAGGGTGGTTTTGGGGTGGATATATGGTATTCAGTTTTTTTTTTTTTTTTTTGGGGGGTGGTGGGGGTGGGGGGCATGACCTTGAACTTTTTGTGTTGTTTTTGAAATGTTTTGGTGTCTCTGTTGTGTGTCATTTAGTTTTCCATGGTCATCGTGTTGTAAAAGGGTAAATTGTGGGTTTTGGAGAACTTCAGGTAGGTTTAGGGGGAGTTTTCACGTGGATTCATGGTATTTGGGGTTTTCTTCGTTTTGGGGGAGTGATCCTCTCCTTTCTTCGGGTGATTTTGAAGTGTTTTGTGGTTTCCGTTGCGTTTCGTTGAGTTCCTAATGTGTTTTATGCTGGCTGGGAGTGTGCTTTGGGATTAGGAGAACATCAGGTAGGTTTAGGGTGTCTTTGAGGTGGATCTATGGTATTTGGGGTTTTCTTCTATTTTTTGGCATGAACCTGTTCTTTTTTGGGGTGTTTTTGATGTGTTTTGGGGTCTCCGTTGGGTTTTGTTGTGTTCTTGTTGGTCATTATGTTAAATAGGAGTGGATTGTGGGTTTTGGAGAAGATCAGGTAGGTTTAGGATGATTTTGGGGTGGATCTATGGTTTTGGCGTATTTTCTTCCAGTTTTGGGGGTGATGCCGTTCTTGTTTGGGGTGTGTTTGACGTGTTTTGGGGTCTCTGTTGGGTTTCATTGGGTTTTCCATGGTCATCATGGTGGAAAAGGGTAAATTGTGGGTTTTGGAGAAGATCAGGTAGGTTTAGGGTGGTTTTGGGGTGGATCTATGGTATTCAGTTTTTTTTTTTTTTGGGGGGGGGGGGGGGGGGGATGATCCTGGACTTTTTGTGTTGTTTTTGACGTGTTTTGGGGTCTCCGTTGTGTTTCATTGGGTTTTCCATTGTCATCGTGTTGTAAAAGGGTAAATTGTGGGTTTTGGAGAACTTCAGGTAGGTTTAGGGGGAGTTTTCACGTGGATTCCTGGTATTTGGGGTTTTCTTCTTTTTGGGGGAGTGATCCTCTCCTTTCTTCGGGTGATTTTGAAGTGTTTTGGGGTTTCCGTTGCGTTTCGTTGAGTTCCTCATATGTTTTATAGTGGTTGGGAGTGTGCTTTGGGATTAGGAGAACATCAGGTAGGTTTAGGGTGTCTTTGGGGTGGATCTATGGTATTTGGGGTTTTCTTCTATTTTTTCGCGTGATCCTGTTCTTTTTTTTTGGGTGTATTGGACGTGTTTTGGGGTTTCCGTTGGGTTTTGTTGTGTTCCTGTTGGTCTTTCTGTTAAATAGGTGTGGATTGTGGATTTTGGAGAAGATCAGGTAGGTTTAGGGTGGTTTTGGGGTGGATCTATGGTTTTGGCGGATTTTCTTCCAGTTTTGGGGGTGATGCCATTCTTGTTTGGGGTGTTTTTGACGTTTTTTGGGGTCTCTGTTGGGTTTTGTTGGGTTCTCGTTGGTCATCATGGTGGAAAAGGGTAAATTGTGGGTTTTGGAGAACATCAGGTAGGTTTAGGGTGGGTTTTCGTTTGATCTATGGTTTTGGCGGATTTTCTTCCAGTTTTGGGGGTGATGCCGATATTTTTTGGGGTGTTTTTGACGTGTTTTGGGGTCTCTGTTGGGTTTATTTGCGTTCTCATTGGTCATCATGGTGGAAAAGTGTACATTGTGGGTTTTGGAGAACATCAGGTAGGTTTAGGGTGTCTTTGGGCTGGATCTATGGTATTTGGTGTTTTCTTCTATTTTTTTGGCATGAACCTGTTATTTTTTGGTTTTTTTTTTGATGTGTTTTGGGGTCTCCGTTGGGTTTTGTTGTGTTCTTGTTGGTCATTATGTTAAATAGGAGTGGATTGTGGGTTTTGGAGAAGATCAGGTAGGTTTAGGGTGGTTTTGGGGTGGATCTATGGTATTCATTATTTGTTTGTTTTATTATTTGGGTGGAGAAGGTGGGAAGATCCTGGACTTTTTGTGTTGTTTTTGACGTGTTTTGGGGTCTCCGTTGTGTTTCATTGGGTTTTCCATGGTCATCGTGTTGTAAAAGGGTAAATTGTGGGTTTTGGAGAACTTCAGGTAGGTTTAGGGGGAGTTTTCACGTGGATTCATGGTATTTGGTATTTTTCTTCTTTTTGGGGGAGTGATCCTCTCCTTTCTTCGGGTGATTTTGAAGTGTTTTGGGGTTTCCGTTGCGTTTCGTTAAGTTCCTAATGTGTTTTATGTTGGTTGGGAGTGTGCTTTGGGATTAGGAGAACATCAGGTAGGTTTAGGGTGTCTTTGGGGTGGATCTATGGTATTTGGGGTTTTCTTCTATTTTTTGGCGAGATCCTGTTCTTTTTTTTTGGGTGTATTTGTCGTGTTTTGGGGTCTCCGTTGGGTTTTGTTGTGTTCTCGTTGGTCTTTATGTTAAATAGGTGTGGATTGTGGGTTTTGGAGAAGATCAGGTAGGTTTAGGGTGGTTTTGGGGTGGATCTATGGTTTTGGCGGATTTTCTTCCAGATTTGGGGGTGATGCCGTTCTTGTTTGGGGTGTTTTTGACGTGTTTTGGTGTCTCTGTTGGGTTTATTTGCGTTCTCATTGGTCATCATGGTGGAAAAGGGTACATTGTGGGTTTTGGAGAACATCAGGTAGGTTTAGGGTGTCTTTGGGGTGGATCTATGGTATTTGGGGTTTTCTTCTATTTTTTGGCATGAACCTGTTCTTTTTTGGGGTGTTTTTGATGTGTTTTGGGGTCTCCGTTGGGTTTTGTTGTGTTCTTGTTGGTCATTATGTTAAATAGGAGTGGATTGTGGGTTTTGGAGAAGATCAGGTAGGTTTAGGGTGGTTTTGGGGTGGATCTATGGTTTTGGCGTATTTTCTTCCAGATTTGGGGGTGATGCCGATATTTTTTGGGGTGTTTTTGACGTGTTTTGGCGTCTCCGTTGTGTTTCATTGGGTTTTCCATGTTCATCATGGTGGAAAAGGGTACATTGTGGGTTTTGGAGAAGATCAGGTAGGTTTAGGGTGGTTTTGGGGTGGATCTATGGTTTTGGGGGATTTTCTTCCAGTTTTGGGTGTGATGCATTCTTGTTTGGGGTGTTTTTTAAGTTTTTTGGGGTCTCTGTTTGGTTTTGTTGGGTTCTCGTTGGTCATCATGGTGGAAAAGGGTATATTGTGGGTTTTGGAGAAGATCAGGTAGGTTTAGGGTGGTTTTGGGGTGGATCTATGGTTTTGGCGTATTTTCTTTCAGTTTTGGGGGTGATGCCGATATTTTTTGGGGTGTTTTTGACGTGTTTTGGGGTCTCCATTAGGTTTATTTGCGTTGTCATTGGTCATCATGGTGGAAAAGGGTAAATTGTGGGTTTTCGAGAACATCAGGTAGGTTTAGGGTGTCTTTGGGGTGGATCTATGGTATTTGGGGTTTTCTTCTATTTTTTGGCGTGATCCTGTTCTTTTTTTTTGGGTGTATTTGTCGTGTTTTGGGGTCTCCGTTGGGTTTTGTTGTGTTCTCGTTGGTCTTTATGTTAAATAGGTGTGGATTGTGGGTTTTGGAGAAGATCAGGTAGGTTTAGGGTGGTTTTTGGGTGGATCTATGGTTTTGGCGTATTTTCTTCCAGATTTGGGGGTGATGCCGATATTTTTTGGGGTGTTTTTGACGTGTTTTGGGGTCTCTGTTGGGTTTATTTGCGTTCTCATTGGTCATCATGGTGGAAAAGGGTACATTGTGGGTTTTGGAGAACATCAGGTAGGTTTAGGGTGGTTTTGGGGTGGATCTATGGTATTCATTTTTTGTTTGTTTTATTATTTGGGGGGAGGAGGTGGGAAGATACTTGACTTTTTGTGTTGTTTTTGACGTGTTTTGGGGTCTCCGTTGTGTCTCATTGGGTTTTCCATGGTCATCATGGTGGAAAAGGGTAAATTGTGGGTTTTGGAGGCCTTCAGGTAGGTTTAGGGGGAGTTTTCACGTGGATTCATGGTATTTGGGGTTTTCTTCTTTTTGGGGGAGTGATCCTCTCCTTTCTTCGGGTGATTTTGAAGTGTTTTGGGGTTTCCGTTTCGTTTCGTTGAGTTCCTAATGTGTTTTATGGTGGTTGGGAGTGTGCTTTGGGATTAGGAGAACATCAGGTAGGTTTAGGATGTCTTTGGGGTGGATCTATGATATTTGGGGTTTTCTTCTATTTTTTGGCGTGATCCTGTTCTTTTTTTTTGGGTGTATTTGACGTGTTTTGGGGTCTCCGTTGGGTTTTGTTGTGTTCCTGTTGGTCTTTCTGTTAAATAGGTGTGGATTGTGGGTTTGGAGAACTTCAGGTAGAGTTTAGTGTGGTTTTGGGGTGGATCTATGGTTTTGGCGTATTTTCTTCCAGTTTTGGGGGTGATGCCGATATTTTTTGGGGTGTTTTGGACGTGTTTTGGGGTCTCCATTAGGTTTTGTTGTGTTCTTGTTGGTCATTATGTTATATAGGTGTGGATTGTGGGTTTTGGAGAAGATCAGGTAGGTTTAGGGTGGTTTTGGGGTGGATCTATGGTTTTGGCGTATTTTCTTCCAGATTTGGGGGTGATGCCGATATTTTTTGGGGTGTTTTTGACGTGTTTTGGGGTCTCCGTTGTGTTTCATTGGGTTTTCCATGGTCATTTTGTTGTAAAAGTGTAAATTGTGGGTTTTGGAGAACATCAGGTAGGTTTAGGGTGGTTTTGGGGTGGATCTATGGTATTCAGTTTTTTTTTTTTTTTTTTTTTGGGGGGGGGGTATGATCCTGGACTTTTTGTGTTGTTTTTGACGTGTTTTGGGGTCTCCGTTGTGTTTCGTTGGGTTTTCCATGGTCATCGTGTTGTAAAAGGGTAAATTGTGGGTTTTGGAGAACTTCAGGTAGGTTTAGGGGGAGTTTTCACGTGGATTCATGGTATTTGGGGTTTTCTTCTTTTTGGGGGAGTGATCCTCTCCTTTCTTCGGGTGATTTTGAAGTGTTTTGGGGTTTCCGTTGCGTTTCGTTGAGTTCCTAATGTGTTTTATGTTGGTTGGGAGTGTGCTTTGGGATTAGGAGAACATCAGGTAGGTTTAGGATGTCTTTGGGGTGGATCTATGATATTTGGGGTTTTCTTCTATTTTTTGGCGTGATCCTGTTCTTTTTTTTTTGGGTGTATTTGACGTGTTTTGGGGTCTCCGTTGGGTTTTGTTGTGTTCCTGTTGGTCTTTCTGTTAAATAGGTGTGGATTGTGGGTTTGGAGAACTTCAGGTAAGTTTAGTGTGGTTTTGGGGTGGATCTATGGTTTTGGCGGATTTTCTTTCAGTTTTGGGGGTGACGCCGTTCTTGTTTGGGGTGTTTTTTAAGGTTTTTGGGGTCTCTGTTGGGTTTTGTTGGGTTCTCGTTGGTCATCATGGTGGAAAAGGATAAATTGTGGGTTTTGGAGAACATCAGGTAGGTTTAGGGTGGTTTTGGGGTGGATCTATGGTTTTGGCGTATTTTCTTCCAGTTTTGGGGATGATGCCGATATTTTTTGGGGTGTTTTGGACGTGTTTTGGGGTCTCCATTAGGTTTTGTTGTGTTCTTGTTGGTCATTATGTTAAATAGGTGTGGATTGTGGGTTTTGGAGAAGATCAGGTAGGTTTAGAGTGGTTTTGTTGTGGATCTATGGTTTTGGCGTATTTTCTTCCAGATTTGGGGGTGATGCCGATATTTTTTGGGGTGTTTTTGACGTATTTTGGGGTCTCCGTTGGATTTATTTGCGTTCTCATTGGTCATCATGGTGGAAAGGGTAAATTGTGGGTTTTGGAGAACATCAGGTAGGTTTAGGGTGTCTTTGGGGTTGATCTATGATATTTGGGGTTTTCTTCTATTTTTTGGCATGAACCTGTTCTTTTTTGGGGTGTTTTTTACGTGTTTTGGGGTCTCCGTTGGGTTTTGTTGTGTTCTTGTTGGTCATTATTTTAAATAGGAGTGGATTGTGGGTTTTGGAGAAGAGCAGGTAGGTTTAGGGTGGTTTTTTGCGTGGATCTATGGTTTTGGGGGATTTTCTTCCAGGTTTGGGGGTGATGCCGATATTTTTTGTGTTGTTTTTGACGTGTTTTGGGGTCTCCGTTGTGTTTCATTGGGTTTTCCATGGTCATCATGGTGGAAAAGGGTAAATTGTGGGTTTTGGAGAAGATCAGGTAGGTTTAGGGTGGTTTTGGGGTGGATCTATGGTTTTGGCGTATTTTCTTCCAGATTTGGGGGTGATGCCGATTTTTTTTGGGGTGTTTTTGACGTGTTTTTTGGTCTCCATTGTGTTTCATTGGGTTTTCCATTGTCATTTTGTTGGAAAAGGGTAAATTGTGGGTTTTGGAGAACATCAGGTAGGTTTAGGGTGGTTTTGGGGTGGATCTATTGTTTTGGGGGATTTTCTTTCAGTTTTGGGTGTGATGCCATTCTTGTTGGGGGTGTTTTTTAAGTTTTTTGGCGTCTCTGTTTTGTTTTGTTGGGTTCTCGTTGGTCATCATGGTGGAAAAGGGTATATTGTGGGTTTTGGAGAACATCAGGTAGGTTTAGGGTGGTTTTGGTGTGGATCTATGGTTTTGGTGGATTTTCTTCCAGTTTTGGGTGTGACGCCGATATTTTTGTTTTTTTTTTTTGACGTGTTTTGGGGTCTCCGTTGGGTTTTGTTGGGTTCTTGTTTGTCATTATGTTAAATAGGAGTGGATTGTGGGTTTTGCAGAACATCAGGTAGGTTTAAGGGTTTTTTTTAGGGTTAAATCATGGCATATTTATTTAATTATTTATTTTTTTTAGCATCTGTGTTGATTTTGGTGTGTTTTTGACGTGTTTTGGGGTCTCCGTTGGGTTTCGTTGGGTTTTCCGTGGTCATCATTGTGGAAAAGTGTAAATTGCTGGTTTTGGAGAACTTCAGGTAGGTTTAGGGGGACTTTTCGCGTGGATTCATGGTATTTGGGGTTTTCTTCTTTTTTGGAGAGTGATCCTCTCCTTTCTTCGGGTGATTTTGAAGTGTTTTGGGGTTTCCGTTGCGTTTCGTTGAGTTCCTAATGTGTTTTATGGTGGTTGGGAGTGTGCTTTCGGATTAGGAGAACATCAGGTAGGTTTAGGGTGTCTTTGGGGTGGATCTATGGTATTTGGGGTTTTCTTCTATTTTTTGGCGTGATCCTGTTCTTTTTTGGGTTGTTTTTGACGTGTTTTGGGGTCTCTGTTGGGTTTCGTTGCGTTTTCCGTTGTCATCATGTTGGAAAATGGTAAATTGTGGGTTTTGGAGAACATCAGGTAGGTTTAGGGTGGTTTTGGGGTGGATCTATGGTTTTGGCGTATTTTCTTCCAGTTTTGGGGATGATGCCGATATTTTTTGGGGTGTTTTGGACGTGTTTTGGGGTCTCCATTAGGTTTTGTTGTGTTCTTGTTGGTCATTATGTTAAATAGGTGTGGATTGTGGGTTTTGGAGAAGATCAGGTAGGTTTAGAGTGGTTTTGTTGTGGATCTATGGTTTTGGCGTATTTTCTTCCAGATTTGGGGGTGATGCCGATATTTTTTGGGGTGTTTTTGACGTATTTTGGGGTCTCCGTTGGATTTATTTGCGTTCTCATTGGTCATCATGGTGGAAAGGGTAAATTGTGGGTTTTGGAGAACATCAGGTAGGTTTAGGGTGTCTTTGGGGTTGATCTATGATATTTGGGGTTTTCTTCTATTTTTTGGCATGAACCTGTTCTTTTTTGGGGTGTTTTTTACGTGTTTTGGGGTCTCCGTTGGGTTTTGTTGTGTTCTTGTTGGTCATTATTTTAAATAGGAGTGGATTGTGGGTTTTGGAGAAGAGCAGGTAGGTTTAGGGTGGTTTTTTGCGTGGATCTATGGTTTTGGGGGATTTTCTTCCAGGTTTGGGGGTGATGCCGATATTTTTTGTGTTGTTTTTGACGTGTTTTGGGGTCTCCGTTGTGTTTCATTGGGTTTTCCATGGTCATCATGGTGGAAAAGGGTAAATTGTGGGTTTTGGAGAAGATCAGGTAGGTTTAGGGTGGTTTTGGGGTGGATCTATGGTTTTGGCGTATTTTCTTCCAGATTTGGGGGTGATGCCGATTTTTTTTGGGGTGTTTTTGACGTGTTTTTTGGTCTCCATTGTGTTTCATTGGGTTTTCCATTGTCATTTTGTTGGAAAAGGGTAAATTGTGGGTTTTGGAGAACATCAGGTAGGTTTAGGGTGGTTTTGGGGTGGATCTATTGTTTTGGGGGATTTTCTTTCAGTTTTGGGTGTGATGCCATTCTTGTTGGGGGTGTTTTTTAAGTTTTTTGGCGTCTCTGTTTTGTTTTGTTGGGTTCTCGTTGGTCATCATGGTGGAAAAGGGTATATTGTGGGTTTTGGAGAACATCAGGTAGGTTTAGGGTGGTTTTGGTGTGGATCTATGGTTTTGGTGGATTTTCTTCCAGTTTTGGGTGTGACGCCGATATTTTTGTTTTTTTTTTTGACGTGTTTTGGGGTCTCCGTTGGGTTTTGTTGGGTTCTTGTTTGTCATTATGTTAAATAGGAGTGGATTGTGGGTTTTGCAGAACATCAGGTAGGTTTAAGGGTTTTTTTTAGGGTTAAATCATGGCATATTTATTTAATTATTTATTTTTTTTAGCATCTGTGTTGATTTTGGTGTGTTTTTGACGTGTTTTGGGGTCTCCGTTGGGTTTCGTTGGGTTTTCCGTGGTCATCATTGTGGAAAAGTGTAAATTGCTGGTTTTGGAGAACTTCAGGTAGGTTTAGGGGGACTTTTCGCGTGGATTCATGGTATTTGGGGTTTTCTTCTTTTTTGGAGAGTGATCCTCTCCTTTCTTCGGGTGATTTTGAAGTGTTTTGGGGTTTCCGTTGCGTTTCGTTGAGTTCCTAATGTGTTTTATGGTGGTTGGGAGTGTGCTTTCGGATTAGGAGAACATCAGGTAGGTTTAGGGTGTCTTTGGGGTGGATCTATGGTATTTGGGGTTTTCTTCTATTTTTTGGCGTGATCCTGTTCTTTTTTGGGTTGTTTTTGACGTGTTTTGGGGTCTCTGTTGGGTTTCGTTGCGTTTTCCGTTGTCATCATGTTGGAAAATGGTAAATTGTGGGTTTTGGAGAACATCAGGTAGGTTAAGGTGGACGTTTGGGGTGGATTCATGGTATTTGGGGTTTTCTTTTGTTTTGGGGTGATCCTGTTCTTGTTTGGGGTGTTTATAACGTGTTTTGGGGTCTCCGTTGGGTTTTGTTGTTTTCTTGTTGGGCATTATGTTAAATACGTGTGGATTGTGGGTTTTGGAGAACATCAGGTAGGTTTTAGTTTTTTGGGGGGTTATATCATGTTTTTTTCTTTTTTTTTTTTTTTTTTAGTATCTGGGTTGATTTTTTTTTTTTTTTTTTTTTTTGATTTTTTTGATTCTCTGTTGTGTTTCGTTGGGTTTTCCGTGGTCATCATGGTGGAAAATGGTAAATTGTGCGTTTTGGAGAACATCAGGTAGGTTTAGGTTGCTTTTGGGGTAGATCTATGGTATTCAGGGTTGTTTTTTTTTTTGGAGGGGGTGGGGTGATTCATGGTATTTGGGGTTTTCTTCTATTTTTTGGCGTGATCCTGTTCTTTTTTGGGTTGTTTTTTGTTGTGTTTTGGGGTCTCCGTTGGGTTTCATTGGGTTCTCGTTGGTCGTTAAGTTAACTGGGAGTGGATTGTAGGTTTTGGAGAAGAGTAGGTGAGTTTAAGGTGGTATTGGGGGAAAGTTCATACGTTTTTTTTTTTTTTTTTTTTTTTTTTTTTCTGATCCTGTTCTTTTTTGGCGTTATTTTGACGTGTTTTGGGTTCTCCGATTGGTTTCGTTGGGTTTTCCTTTGTCATCGTGGTGGTAAAAGTAAATTGTTGGTTTTGGAGAAATTCAGGTGAGTTTAAGGATTTTTGGGTGGTGGATCTATGGTTTTGGGTATTTTCTTTCGTTTTTGGGGGTGATCCTATTCTTTTTGTGGTGTTTTTGACGTGTTTTGGTGTCTCCGTTGGATTTTGTTGGGTTTTCCGTGGTCATCATGGTGGAAAAGGGTAAATTGTGGGTTTTGGAGAACTTCAGGTAGTTTTAATGGGACTTTTGGGGTGGATTCATGGTATTTGCGTTTTTCTTCTGTTTTTTTTTGGGGTGATCTTGTTCTTTTTTGGTGTGTTTTTGACATGTTTTGGGGTCTCCGTTGGGTTTCGTTGGGTTGTCGTTTGTCGTTAAGGTCAATGGGAGTGGATTGTGGGGTTTGGAGAAGATCAGGTGAGCTTAGGGTGGTTTTGGGGGGAAAATCACGGTTTTGGGTTTTTTTCTTCTGATCCAGTTCCTTTTTGGCGTGTTTTTGACGTGTTTTGGGGTCTCCATTGGATTTTAGTTGGTTTCTTGTTGGTCATCAGTGTGGAAAATGGTAAATAGTTGGTTTTGGTGAACATCAGGTAGGTTTAGGGTGGTTTGGGGGTGCATCTATGGTATTTGGGGTTTTCTTCTGTTTTTTTTTTTTGGGGTGATCCTGTTCTTTTTTTTGTGGTGTTTTGGACGTGTTTTGGGGTCTCTGTTGGGTTTCGTTGGGTTTTCCGTTGTCATCATGTTGGAAAATGTTAAATTGTGGGTTTTGGAGAACATCAGGTAGGTTAAGGGGGACGTTTGGGGTGGATTCATGGTATTTGGGGTTTTCTTTCGTTTTGGGGTGATCCTGTTCTTGTTTGGGGTGTTTATAACGTGTTTTGGGGTCTCCGTTGGGTTTTGTTGGGTTCCTAATTGTTTTTACGGTTCTCTGGAGTGGACTTTGGGATTTGTAGAACATTAGGTAGGTTTAGGGGGACTTTTGGGATGGATCTATGGTTTTTGGGGGTTTTCTTTCGTTTTTGGGGTGATCCTTTTGTTTTTGGGGTTGTTTTTGACGTGTTTTGTGGTCTCCGTTGTGTTTTTTTTGGTTCTCGGTCATCATGGTGGAAAAGGGTAAATTGTGGGTTTTGGAGAACATCAGGTGATTTTAAGGATTTTTGGGGCGTGAATCTATGATTTTGGGAGATTTCTTCTGTTTTTTTTTTTTTTTTTTTTTTTTTTTTTTTTTTTTTTTTAGGATTATCTTCTTTTTTGGGGGTGGTCCCGTTCTTTATTTGTTGTTTTATTCGGTTTTCTGTTGTCATCGTGGTGGAAAAGGGTAAATTGCGGGTTTTGTAGAACTTCAGGTAGGTTTAGGGGGACCTTTGGTGCGGATTCATGGTATTTGGCGTTTTCTTCTGTTTTTTGGGGTGATCCTGTTCTGTTTTGTGGTGTTTTTGACGTGTTTTGTGGTCTCCATTGGATTTCGTTGGGTTCTCGTTGGTCGTTAAGGTAAAAGGGAGTGGATTGTGGGTTTTGGAGAAGATTAGTTGAGTTTAGGGTGGTATTGGGGGAAAATTCATACTTTATTTTAGTTTTATTTTTTTTTTTCTTCTGATCCAGTTCTTTTTTGGCGTTATTTTGACGTGTTTTGGGGTCTCTGATTGGTTTCGTTGGGTTTTCCTTTGACATCGTGGTGGAAAAAGAGAAATTGTGGTTTTTGGAGAACTTCAGGTAGGTTTAGGGGGACTTTGGGGGCAGATTCGTGGTTTTGGGGGTTTTCTTTTGTTTTTTTTTTTTTTGCCTGGTCCCGTTCTTTTTTGGGAAGTTTTTGAGGTGTTTGGGGTTGTCAGTTGGGTTTTGTTGGGTTCTCGGTCATCATGGTGAAAAAGGGTAAATTGTGGGTTTTGGAGAATATCTTGTGAGTTTAAGGAATTTGGGGGTTCAATCTCTGGCTTTGGGGGATTTCTTCTGTTTTTTTTTTTTTTTTTTTTTTTTTTACGGTTTTCTTCTGTTTTTGGGGTGGTCTCGTTCTTTTTTGGGGTGTTTTGTTGGGTTTTCCGTTGTCATTGTGGTGGAAAAGGGTAAATTGCGGGTTATGGAGAACATCAGGTAGGTTTAGGTTGGTTTGGGGATGGATCTATGGTTCTGGGTGTTTTCTTTCATTTTTGGGGGTGATCGTGTTCTTTTCTGGGGTGTCTTTGACGTGTTTTGGGGTCTCTGTTGGATTTCGTTTGGTTTTCCGTTGTCATCATGTTGGAAAATGGTAAATTGTGGGTTTTGGAGAACATCAGGTAGGTTAAGGGGTACGTTTGGGGTGGATCTATGGCTTTTGGGGTTTACTTCTGTTATTTTGGGATGATCCTGTTCTTTTTTGGGGTTTTTATGCCGTGTTTTGGTGTCTCCTTTGGGTTTTGTTGGGTTCCTAATGGGTTTTATGGTGGTTGGGAGTGGACTTTGGGATTTGGAGAACATCAGGTAGGTTTAGGGGGACATTTGGGGTGGATCTATGGCTTTTTGGGGTTTTCTCGTGTTTTCTGGGGTGATCCTATTCTTTTTTGTTGTGTTTTTGAGGTGTTTTGTGGTCTCCGTTAGGTTTTGTTGGGTTCTTGTTGGTCATCATGGTAAATGGGAGTGAAATGTGGGATTTGGAGAAGATCAGGTGAGTTTAGGGTGGTTTAGTGGGGAAATTTATGGTTTTTGTTTTTTTTTTTTTCTTCTTATCCAGTTCTTTTTTGGCGTGTTTTTGACATGTTTTGGGGTCTCCGTTGGGTTTTGTTGGGTTTTCCGTTGTCATCATGGTGGAAAATGGTAAATTGTGGGTTTTGGAGAACATCAGGTAGGTTAAGGTGGACGTTTGGGGTGGATTCATGGTTTTTGGGGTTTTCTTTTGTTTTGGGGTGATCCTGTTCTTGTTTGGGGTGTTTATAACGTGTTTTGGGGTCTCCGTTGGGTTTTGTTGTTTTCTTGTTGGGCATTATGTTAAATAGGTGTGGATTGTGGGTTTTGGAGAACATCAGGTAGGTTTTAGTTTTTTGGGGGGTTATATCATGTTTTTTTCTTTTTTTTTTTTTTTTTAGGATCTGGGTTGATTTTTTTTTTTTTTTTTTTTTTTGATTTTTTTGATTCTCTGTTGTGTTTCGTTGGGTTTTCCGTGGTCATCATGGTGGAAAATGGTAAATTGTGCGTTTTGGAGAACATCAGGTAGGTTTAGGTTGCTTTTGGGGTAGATCTATGGTATTCAGGGTTGTTTTTTTTTTTGGAGGGGGTGGGGTGATTCATGGTATTTGGGGTTTTCTTCTATTTTTTGGCGTGATCCTGTTCTTTTTTGGGTTGTTTTTTGTTGTGTTTTGGGGTCTCCGTTGGGTTTCATTGGGTTCTCGTTGGTCGTTAAGTTAACTGGGAGTGGATTGTAGGTTTTGGAGAAGAGTAGGTGAGTTTAAGGTGGTATTGGGGGAAAGTTCATACGTTTTTTTTTTTTTTTTTTTTTTTTTTTTTCTGATCCTGTTCTTTTTTGGCGTTATTTTGACGTGTTTTGGGTTCTCCGATTGGTTTCGTTGGGTTTTCCTTTGTCATCGTGGTGGTAAAAGTAAATTGTTGGTTTTGGAGAAATTCAGGTGAGTTTAAGGATTTTTGGGTGGTGGATCTATGGTTTTGGGGATTTTCTTTCGTTTTTGGGGGTGATCCTATTCTTTTTGTGGTGTTTTTGACGTGTTTTGGTGTCTCCGTTGGATTTTGTTGGGTTTTCCGTGGTCATCATGGTGGAAAAGGGTAAATTGTGGGTTTTGGAGAACTTCAGGTAGTTTTAATGGGACTTTTGGGGTGGATTCATGGTATTTGCGTTTTTCTTCTGTTTTTTTTTGGGGTGATCTTGTTCTTTTTTGGTGTGTTTTTGACATGTTTTGGGGTCTCCGTTGGGTTTCGTTGGGTTGTCGTTTGTCGTTAAGGTCAATGGGAGTGGATTGTGGGGTTTGGAGAAGATCAGGTGAGCTTAGGGTGGTTTTGGGGGGAAAATCACGGTTTTGGGTTTTTTTCTTCTGATCCAGTTCCTTTTTGGCGTGTTTTTGACGTGTTTTGGGGTCTCCATTGGATTTTAGTTGGTTTCTTGTTGGTCATCAGTGTGGAAAATGGTAAATAGTTGGTTTTGGTGAACATCAGGTAGGTTTAGGGTGGTTTGGGGGTGCATCTATGGTATTTGGGGTTTTCTTCTGTTTTTTTTTTTTGGGGTGATCCTGTTCTTTTTTTTGTGGTGTTTTGGACGTGTTTTGGGGTCTCTGTTGGGTTTCGTTGGGTTTTCCGTTGTCATCATGTTGGAAAATGTTAAATTGTGGGTTTTGGAGAACATCAGGTAGGTTAAGGGGGACGTTTGGGGTGGATTCATGGTATTTGGGGTTTTCTTTCGTTTTGGGGTGATCCTGTTCTTGTTTGGGGTGTTTATAACGTGTTTTGGGGTCTCCGTTGGGTTTTGTTGGGTTCCTAATTGTTTTTACGGTTCTCTGGAGTGGACTTTGGGATTTGTAGAACATTAGGTAGGTTTAGGGGGACTTTTGGGATGGATCTATGGTTTTTGGGGGTTTTCTTTCGTTTTTGGGGTGATCCTTTTGTTTTTGGGGTTGTTTTTGACGTGTTTTGTGGTCTCCGTTGTGTTTTTTTTGGTTCTCGGTCATCATGGTGGAAAAGGGTAAATTGTGGGTTTTGGAGAACATCAGGTGATTTTAAGGATTTTTGGGGCGTGAATCTATGATTTTGGGAGATTTCTTCTGTTTTTTTTTTTTTTTTTTTTTTTTTTTTTTTTTTTTTTTAGGATTATCTTCTTTTTTGGGGGTGGTCCCGTTCTTTATTTGTTGTTTTATTCGGTTTTCTGTTGTCATCGTGGTGGAAAAGGGTAAATTGCGGGTTTTGTAGAACTTCAGGTAGGTTTAGGGGGACCTTTGGTGCGGATTCATGGTATTTGGCGTTTTCTTCTGTTTTTTGGGGTGATCCTGTTCTGTTTTGTGGTGTTTTTGACGTGTTTTGTGGTCTCCATTGGATTTCGTTGGGTTCTCGTTGGTCGTTAAGGTAAAAGGGAGTGGATTGTGGGTTTTGGAGAAGATTAGTTGAGTTTAGGGTGGTATTGGGGGAAAATTCATACTTTATTTTAGTTTTATTTTTTTTTTTCTTCTGATCCAGTTCTTTTTTGGCGTTATTTTGACGTGTTTTGGGGTCTCTGATTGGTTTCGTTGGGTTTTCCTTTGACATCGTGGTGGAAAAAGAGAAATTGTGGTTTTTGGAGAACTTCAGGTAGGTTTAGGGGGACTTTTGGGGCAGATTCGTGGTTTTGGGGGTTTTCTTTTGTTTTTTTTTTTTTTTTGCCTGGTCCCGTTCTTTTTTGGGAAGTTTTTGAGGTGTTTGGGGTTGTCAGTTGGGTTTTGTTGGGTTCTCGGTCATCATGGTGAAAAAGGGTAAATTGTGGGTTTTGGAGAATATCTTGTGAGTTTAAGGAATTTGGGGGTTCAATCTCTGGCTTTGGGGGATTTCTTCTGTTTTTTTTTTTTTTTTTTTTTTTTTTTACGGTTTTCTTCTGTTTTTGGGGTGGTCTCGTTCTTTTTTGGGGTGTTTTGTTGGGTTTTCCGTTGTCATTGTGGTGGAAAAGGGTAAATTGCGGGTTATGGAGAACATCAGGTAGGTTTAGGTTGGTTTGGGGATGGATCTATGGTTCTGGGTGTTTTCTTTCATTTTTGGGGGTGATCGTGTTCTTTTCTGGGGTGTCTTTGACGTGTTTTGGGGTCTCTGTTGGATTTCGTTTGGTTTTCCGTTGTCATCATGTTGGAAAATGGTAAATTGTGGGTTTTGGAGAACATCAGGTAGGTTAAGGGGTACGTTTGGGGTGGATCTATGGCTTTTGGGGTTTACTTCTGTTATTTTGGGATGATCCTGTTCTTTTTTGGGGTTTTTATGCCGTGTTTTGGTGTCTCCTTTGGGTTTTGTTGGGTTCCTAATGGGTTTTATGGTGGTTGGGAGTGGACTTTGGGATTTGGAGAACATCAGGTAGGTTTAGGGGGACATTTGGGGTGGATCTATGGCTTTTTGGGGTTTTCTCGTGTTTTCTGGGGTGATCCTATTCTTTTTTGTTGTGTTTTTGAGGTGTTTTGTGGTCTCCGTTAGGTTTTGTTGGGTTCTTGTTGGTCATCATGGTAAATGGGAGTGAAATGTGGGATTTGGAGAAGATCAGGTGAGTTTAGGGTGGTTTAGTGGGGAAATTTATGGTTTTTGTTTTTTTTTTTTTCTTCTTATCCAGTTCTTTTTTGGCGTGTTTTTGACATGTTTTGGGGTCTCCGTTGGGTTTTGTTGGGTTTTCCGTTGTCATCATGGTGGAAAATGGTAAATTGTGGGTTTTGGAGAACATCAGGTAGGTTAAGGTGGACGTTTGGGGTGGATTCATGGTTTTTGGGGTTTTCTTTTGTTTTGGGGTGATCCTGTTCTTGTTTGGGGTGTTTATAACGTGTTTTGGGGTCTCCGTTGGGTTTTGTTGTTTTCTTGTTGGGCATTATGTTAAATAGGTGTGGATTGTGGGTTTTGGAGAACATCAGGTAGGTTTTAGTTTTTTGGGGGGTTATATCATGTTTTTTTCTTTTTTTTTTTTTTTTTAGGATCTGGGTTGATTTTTTTTTTTTTTTTTTTTTTTGATTTTTTTGATTCTCTGTTGTGTTTCGTTGGGTTTTCCGTGGTCATCATGGTGGAAAATGGTAAATTGTGCGTTTTGGAGAACATCAGGTAGGTTTAGGTTGCTTTTGGGGTAGATCTATGGTATTCAGGGTTGTTTTTTTTTTTGGAGGGGGTGGGGTGATTCATGGTATTTGGGGTTTTCTTCTATTTTTTGGCGTGATCCTGTTCTTTTTTGGGTTGTTTTTTGTTGTGTTTTGGGGTCTCCGTTGGGTTTCATTGGGTTCTCGTTGGTCGTTAAGTTAACTGGGAGTGGATTGTAGGTTTTGGAGAAGAGTAGGTGAGTTTAAGGTGGTATTGGGGGAAAGTTCATACGTTTTTTTTTTTTTTTTTTTTTTTTTTTTTCTGATCCTGTTCTTTTTTGGCGTTATTTTGACGTGTTTTGGGTTCTCCGATTGGTTTCGTTGGGTTTTCCTTTGTCATCGTGGTGGTAAAAGTAAATTGTTGGTTTTGGAGAAATTCAGGTGAGTTTAAGGATTTTTGGGTGGTGGATCTATGGTTTTGGGGATTTTCTTTCGTTTTTGGGGGTGATCCTATTCTTTTTGTGGTGTTTTTGACGTGTTTTGGTGTCTCCGTTGGATTTTGTTGGGTTTTCCGTGGTCATCATGGTGGAAAAGGGTAAATTGTGGGTTTTGGAGAACTTCAGGTAGTTTTAATGGGACTTTTGGGGTGGATTCATGGTATTTGCGTTTTTCTTCTGTTTTTTTTTGGGGTGATCTTGTTCTTTTTTGGTGTGTTTTTGACATGTTTTGGGGTCTCCGTTGGGTTTCGTTGGGTTGTCGTTTGTCGTTAAGGTCAATGGGAGTGGATTGTGGGGTTTGGAGAAGATCAGGTGAGCTTAGGGTGGTTTTTGGGGGAAAATCACGGTTTTGGGTTTTTTTCTTCTGATCCAGTTCCTTTTTGGCGTGTTTTTGACGTGTTTTGGGGTCTCCATTGGATTTTAGTTGGTTTCTTGTTGGTCATCAGTGTGGAAAATGGTAAATAGTTGGTTTTGGTGAACATCAGGTAGGTTTAGGGTGGTTTGGGGGTGCATCTATGGTATTTGGGGTTTTCTTCTGTTTTTTTTTTTTGGGGTGATCCTGTTCTTTTTTTTGTGGTGTTTTGGACGTGTTTTGGGGTCTCTGTTGGGTTTCGTTGGGTTTTCCGTTGTCATCATGTTGGAAAATGTTAAATTGTGGGTTTTGGAGAACATCAGGTAGGTTAAGGGGGACGTTTGGGGTGGATTCATGGTATTTGGGGTTTTCTTTCGTTTTGGGGTGATCCTGTTCTTGTTTGGGGTGTTTATAACGTGTTTTGGGGTCTCCGTTGGGTTTTGTTGGGTTCCTAATTGTTTTTACGGTTCTCTGGAGTGGACTTTGGGATTTGTAGAACATTAGGTAGGTTTAGGGGGACTTTTGGGATGGATCTATGGTTTTTGGGGGTTTTCTTTCGTTTTTGGGGTGATCCTTTTGTTTTTGGGGTTGTTTTTGACGTGTTTTGTGGTCTCCGTTGTGTTTTTTTTGGTTCTCGGTCATCATGGTGGAAAAGGGTAAATTGTGGGTTTTGGAGAACATCAGGTGATTTTAAGGATTTTTGGGGCGTGAATCTATGATTTTGGGAGATTTCTTCTGTTTTTTTTTTTTTTTTTTTTTTTTTTTTTTTTTTTTTTTAGGATTATCTTCTTTTTTGGGGGTGGTCCCGTTCTTTATTTGTTGTTTTATTCGGTTTTCTGTTGTCATCGTGGTGGAAAAGGGTAAATTGCGGGTTTTGTAGAACTTCAGGTAGGTTTAGGGGGACCTTTGGTGCGGATTCATGGTATTTGGCGTTTTCTTCTGTTTTTTGGGGTGATCCTGTTCTGTTTTGTGGTGTTTTTGACGTGTTTTGTGGTCTCCATTGGATTTCGTTGGGTTCTCGTTGGTCGTTAAGGTAAAAGGGAGTGGATTGTGGGTTTTGGAGAAGATTAGTTGAGTTTAGGGTGGTATTGGGGGAAAATTCATACTTTATTTTAGTTTTATTTTTTTTTTTCTTCTGATCCAGTTCTTTTTTGGCGTTATTTTGACGTGTTTTGGGGTCTCTGATTGGTTTCGTTGGGTTTTCCTTTGACATCGTGGTGGAAAAAGAGAAATTGTGGTTTTTGGAGAACTTCAGGTAGGTTTAGGGGGACTTTTGGGGCAGATTCGTGGTTTTGGGGGTTTTCTTTTGTTTTTTTTTTTTTTTTTGCCTGGTCCCGTTCTTTTTTGGGAAGTTTTTGAGGTGTTTGGGGTTGTCAGTTGGGTTTTGTTGGGTTCTCGGTCATCATGGTGAAAAAGGGTAAATTGTGGGTTTTGGAGAATATCTTGTGAGTTTAAGGAATTTGGGGGTTCAATCTCTGGCTTTGGGGGATTTCTTCTGTTTTTTTTTTTTTTTTTTTTTTTTTTACGGTTTTCTTCTGTTTTTGGGGTGGTCTCGTTCTTTTTTGGGGTGTTTTGTTGGGTTTTCCGTTGTCATTGTGGTGGAAAAGGGTAAATTGCGGGTTATGGAGAACATCAGGTAGGTTTAGGTTGGTTTGGGGATGGATCTATGGTTCTGGGTGTTTTCTTTCATTTTTGGGGGTGATCGTGTTCTTTTCTGGGGTGTCTTTGACGTGTTTTGGGGTCTCTGTTGGATTTCGTTTGGTTTTCCGTTGTCATCATGTTGGAAAATGGTAAATTGTGGGTTTTGGAGAACATCAGGTAGGTTAAGGGGTACGTTTGGGGTGGATCTATGGCTTTTGGGGTTTACTTCTGTTATTTTGGGATGATCCTGTTCTTTTTTGGGGTTTTTATGCCGTGTTTTGGTGTCTCCTTTGGGTTTTGTTGGGTTCCTAATGGGTTTTATGGTGGTTGGGAGTGGACTTTGGGATTTGGAGAACATCAGGTAGGTTTAGGGGGACATTTGGGGTGGATCTATGGCTTTTTGGGGTTTTCTCGTGTTTTCTGGGGTGATCCTATTCTTTTTTGTTGTGTTTTTGAGGTGTTTTGTGGTCTCCGTTAGGTTTTGTTGGGTTCTTGTTGGTCATCATGGTAAATGGGAGTGAAATGTGGGATTTGGAGAAGATCAGGTGAGTTTAGGGTGGTTTAGTGGGGAAATTTATGGTTTTTGTTTTTTTTTTTTCTTCTTATCCAGTTCTTTTTTGGCGTGTTTTTGACGTTTTTTGGGGTCTCCATTGGGTTTTGTTGGGTTTTCCGTTGTCATCATGGTGGAAAATGGTAAATTGGGTGTTTGGGAGAACATCAGGTAGGTTTAGTGTGGTTTTGGGGTGGATCTATGGTTTTGGGGGATTTTCTTCCAGTTTTGGGGGTGATCCCCTTCCTGTTTGGGGTGATTTTGACTTGTTTTGGGGTCTCCGTTTGGTTTTGTTGGGTTTTCCGTGGTCATCAGTGTGGAAAAGGGTAAATTATGGGTTTTGGAGAACATCAGGTAAGTGTAGGGTGGTTTTGGGGTGGATCTATGGTTTTTGGATTTTCTTGTGTTTTTTTGGGGCGAATCTTGTTGTTGTTTGTGTTGATTTTGACGTGTTTTGGGGTCTCCGTTGGGTTTCGTTGTGTTTTCCCTGGTCATCATGGTGGAAAAGTGTAAATTGTGGGTTTTGGAGAACATCAGGTAGGTTAAGGGGGACTTTTGAGGTGGATTCATGGTATTTGGGATTTTCTTCTGTTTTTTTTTTTTTTTTTGTGGTGATCGTTTTCTTTTTTGGGGTGTTTTTGTCGTGTTTTGTGGTCTCCGTTGGGTTTTAGTTGGCTTTTTATTGGTCATCATGTTGGAACAGTTTAAATTGTGGGTTTTGGAGAACATCAGGTATGTTTAGGGGGACTTTTGGGGTGGATCTATGGCTTTTGAGGTTTTCTTCTCTTTTTTTTGCAGTGATCCTGTTCTTTTTTGTGTTGTTTTTGACGTGTTTTGGGGTTTCCATTGCGTTTCATTTAGTTCCTGATGGGTTTTATGGTGGTTGGGAGTGGACTTTGGGATTTTGAGAATTCAGGTAGGTTTAGGGTGGTTTTGGGGTGTGTTGTCGATGGAAGGAAGACACAGACGCTCAATATGTGTGAACAATGAACTTCAACTTTAATGGATAGCTCAGTCGCCTTTTATCTAGTTCGAACATAATCAACTCATACATATTGCAAAAACTAAGCTCAGGATTGGCTAACATTTCCCGCTCTTTTCAGGTAGTTTCTCCTTCTTTTAGCTACCGTCCCGCCTTAGGGACTTTCCCAATCGCTCAAGGGCATCGTGTCCTTGAGCCTGATTGGCTCTCAGCCAGCTGTGTACATGCCAGATTCATGTGAGTTGAGTACGGTACTTTACTAGCCCATTGCCTCCTAACTGCCCAACATCCACATGTCCTATTTTACTTAACCATTCCTCCACAATTCCCCCGTTTTTATTTTGCACTACAAATACCTTCTCTGTGAGTTGCTCTAGTTTCTTAGTTAGGCAGTTAAAGATTATATGTGCAGCAACTATAATCAATATAATTATAAGTAGAAAGCGAAGTCCCTCTTTAACTAACAAAACCCATCCACCCATGGTTCCCAAAAACAGATTTAAGCCAATCTTCAAACCAACTATCTTGTACTACAATTTTTTGTGTATGATCCCTTAACCATTTCAACTGGTCGTGAATTGACTAACCATGGTCGGAAAGATAAAAGCAACACATTCCTTCTACATCTTCACACCCATGTCCCTGAGCCAGCAACAAGAAATCAATAGCGGCCCTATTTTGCAATACAGCATGTCTTAGACTCTCCATATCTTGTGACATTTCAGAAAGAACTTGTGTTGTTACATTCGATTGTTTAACAGCCCAACAAGCAAGCTTATTAATGTTAGTCAAAGCGTGTGCAGTTCCCACACCAGGCACCAAAGAAGCAAAGAATCTTTCTGTTGGACCCCACAATTCTACATCATCATTACAGTCAGAACCCAAAGTTTTTAGTTCTCGTTTAATTCTTCTGCTCCTTGTTGAGTTCTGCCACGAGTGTAAATCTGGAGTGAAAATTGTGAGTCGCCCTAGGTAACACGGTCCTCCAAAAGCATTGGCTGGTACTCCTTGCCATGCACGGTCTCCACAGATCAAAAACATGCCAGAGAGAAGCAGCACAGCCGCCGCTGCTTCCATGGTTACGTCAGACAGGCTGCAGGGTCCTGATGTCCATCCCTCTGCTCTGTGCCAACTCGCCACACGGTGAGCTCCAAGCGCAGCGCTGCTCGTGGTGGTGACTGAGGGGGGGGAGGCTCCCATTGCCCCGTAGCCCCCTGAGGCAGCGTTACCGTTCTCACTGAAGGCGGCAGTGGGCAATGCCCAGCTCCAGCACTTCCCGGCAATCCCAGTCGCTCTGTAGCGGCAGCAGCGACTCTCTGCTCAGCCTGATGTATAGCTAAAGCGCTAGTGACTGTTCTCCAAGGCTTCAATAATTTTTTAGCAGACTTAATATCATTAATAACATCAAACAATTTATCTCCAAATTTACGCCACTCTGTTTGTTCAAAAAACTGTATCAGGATTTGTAAAACAACCCTGCGCTACTGCATATGCTAATAAACCTGGTAATTCTTTTTTACAATCTATATCTAAAATGCTCCACTTTTCTAAAAAGCATCTGAGCAAATTATATGCCACTTATCTTTCATACCTTTATATATACAGTTGCAGCCTTTGCAAAGACCTCAGCGGCGCTTTTCCGGCGGGACCCTTTATAGGCTCATCCCGAGTGTGGGAACTCCCTTCCACCTTACGAGCTGCGGGTGCGGGGACTCCTGTCCCTTTCACCTTTCAGACGTCGACGACGCGTGACCGGCGGGATCCTCTCCCGGGTGCGGGGACTCCACGTCCCTTTCACCTTCCCGACGCGGGTGCGGGGATTCTTGTCCCTTCCACCTCCTGGGCTGCGTTGCAGGACCGGATCCTCCCTTATTCCGTCCAACACGTGGCCCAGGATCACTGCCAGCAGTGTCCAAATCCCGTTCAGACCGGTCCCTGTTCAGGCGCCAATTTGTTGTCGACGGAAGGAAGACACAGACGCTCAATATGAGTGAACAATGAACTTCAACTTTAATGGATAGCTCAGTCGCCTTTTATCTAGTTCGAACATAATCAACTCATACATATTGCAAAAACTAAGCTCAGGATTGGCTAACATTTCCCGCTCTTTTCAGGTAGTTTCTCCTTCTTTTAGCTACCGTCCCGCCTTAGGGACTTTCCCAATCGCTCAAGGGCATCGTGTCCTTGAGCCTGATTGGCTCTCAGCCAGCTGTGTACATGCCAGATTCATGTGAGTTGAGTACGGTACTTTACTAGCCCATTGCCTCCTAACTGCCCAACATCCACATGTCCTATTTTACTTAACCATTCCTCCACAGGGGTGCATCTATGGTATTTGTGGTTTTCTTCTGTTTTTTTTTTTTTTTTTTTTGGGGGGGTGATCCTGTTCTTTTTTGGGGTGTTCTTGAGGTGTTTTTTGGTCTCCGTTGGGTTTTGTTGGGTTCTTGTTCGTCATCATGGTGAATGGGAGTGAAATGTGGGATTTGGAGAAGATCAGGTGAGTTTAGGGTGGTTTAGTGGGGAAATTCATGTTTTTTTTTTTTTTTTTTCTTCTTATCTAGTTCTTTTTTGGGATGATTTTGATGTGTTTTGGGGTCTCCGTTGGGTTTCGTTGGGTTTTCCGTGGTCATCATGGTGGAATATGGTAAATTGTGCGTTTTGGAGAACATCAGGTAGGTTGAGGGTGGTTTTGGGGTGGATCTATGATTTTGGGGGTTTTCTTTCGTTTTTGGGGTGATCCTTTTCTTTTTGGGGGTGTTTTTGACATGTTTTGGGGTCTCCGTTGGGTTTTTTTGTGTTCTTGGTCATCATGGGGGAAAAGGGTAAATTGTGGATATTGGAGAACATCAGGTGATTTTAAGGATTTTTGGGGGGTGAATCTATGGTTTTGGGGGATTTTTTCTTTTTTTTTTTTTTTCTAGAGTTATCTTCTGGTTTTGGGTGGTCCCGTTCTTTTTTGGGGTGTTTTGTTGGGTTTTCCGTTGTCATCATGGTGGAAAATGGTAAATTGCGGGTTTTGGAGAACTTCAGGTAGGTTTAGGGGGACTTTTGGGGCAGATTCATGATTTTTGGGATTTTATTCTGTTTTTTTTTGGTTGGTCTCGTTCTTTTTTGGGAAGTTTTTGAGGTGTTTGGGGTTATCCGTTGGGTTTTGTTGGGTTCTCGGTCATCATGGTGGAAAAGGGTAAATTGTGGGTTTTGGAGAACATCAGGTGAGTTTAAGGATTTTTGGGGGGTGAATCTATGGTTTTGGGGGATTTCTTCTGTTTTTTTTTTAGGGTTTTCTTCTGTTTTTGGGTGGTCCCGTTCTTTTTTGGGGTGTTTTGTTGGGTTTTCCGTTGTCATCGTGGTGGAAAAGGGTAAATTGCGGGTTATGGAGAACATCAGGTAGGTTTAGGGTGATTTGGAGATGGATCTATGGTTCTGGGCGTTTTCTTTTGTTTTTTGGGGGTCATCGTGTTCTTTTTTGGGGTGTCTTTGACGTGTTTTGTGGTCTCCATTGGGTTTTGTTGCGTTTTCCGTTGTCATCATGGTGGAAAACGGTAAATTGTGGGTTTTGGAGAACTTCAGGTAGGTTTAGGGGGACTTCTGGGGTGGATTCATGGTATTTGAGTTTTTCTTCTGTTTTTTTTCGGGTGATCCTGTTCTTTTCTGGGGTATTTTTGACGTGTTTTAGAGTCTCTGTTGGGTTTTGTTGTGTTGTCGTTTGTCGTTAAGTTCAATGGGAGTGGATTGTGGGGTTTGGAGACGATCAGGTGAGTTTAGGGTGGTTTTGGGGGGAAATTCATGGTATTGGGGTTTTTTCTTCTGATCCAGTTTTTTTTTGGCATGTTTTTGATGTGTTTTTGGCTCTCCGTTGGGTTTTAGATGGGTTCTTGTTGGTCATCATGTTGGAAAATTGTAAAATGTGGGTTTTGGAGAACATCAGGTAGGTTTAGGGTGGTTTTGGGGTGGATCTATGGTTTTGGGGTTTTCTTTTTTTTTTTTTTTTTTTTTTTTGTGGTGATCGTGTTCTTTTTTGGGGTGTTTTTGACGTGTTTTGGGGTCTCCGTTGCGTTTTACTTGGCTTCTTATTAGTCATCATGGTGGAAAAGTGTAAATTGTGGGTTTTGGAGAACATCAGGTAGGTTTAGGGGGACCTTCGGGGTGGATCTATGGCGTTTGGTATTTTCTTGTGTTTTCTGGGGTGATCGTGTTCTTTTTTGGCGTGTTTTTGACGTGTTTTGTGGTCTCCCTTGGGTTTTAGTTGGCTTCTTATTGGTCTTCATGTTGGAATAGTTTACATTGTGGGTTTTGGAGAACATCAGGTAGGTTTAGGGGGATATTTGGGGTGGATCTATGGCTGTTGGGATTATCTTCCAGGTTTGGGGTTGATCGCGTTCTTGTTTGGGGTGTTTTTGAAGTGTTTTGTGGTCTCCGTTGGATTTCGTTGGGTTCTCGTTGGTCGTTAAGTTCAATGGGAGTGGATTGTGGGTTTTGGAGAAGATCAAGAGAGTTTAGGGTGGTTTGGGGGAAATTCATGGTATTGGGTTTTTTTCTTCTGATCCTGTTCTTTTTTGGCGTGTTTTTGACGTGTTTTTGGGTCTCCGTTGGGTTTTAGTTGGGTTCTTGTTGGTCATCATGTTGGAAAATTGTAAATTGTGGGTTTTGGAGAATATCAGGTAGGTTTAGGGTGGTTTTGGGGTGGATCTATGGTTTTGGGGTTTTCTTCTGTTTTTTTTTTTTTTTTTTTTTTTTTTTTTTTGTGGTGATCGTGTTCTTTTTTGGGGTGTTTTTGACGTGTTTTGGGGTCTCCGTTGCGTTTTACTTGGCTTCTTATTAGTCATCATGGTGGAAAAGTGTAAATTGTGGGTTTTGGAGAACATCAGGTAGGTTTAGGGGGACCTTCGGGGTGGATCTATGGCTTTTGGGATTATCTTTCTGGTTTGGGGTTGATCGCGTTCTTGTTTGGGGTGTTTTTGAAGTGTTTTGTGGTCTCCATTGGATTTCGTTGGGTTCTCGTTGGTCGTTAAGTTCAATGGGAGTGGATTGTGGGTTTTGGAGAAGATCAAGTGAGTTTAGGGTGGTTTGAAGGGAAATTCATGGTATTGGGTTTTTTTCTTCTGATCCAGTTCTTTTTGGGCGTGTTTTTGACGTGTTTTGGGGTCTCCGCTGGGTTTTAGTTGGGTTTTGTTCGTAATCATGTTGGAAAATGGAAAATTCTGGGTTTTGGAGAACACCTGGTAGGTTTAGGATGGTTTTGGGATGGATCAATGGTTTTGTTTTTTGTTTTTTTTTTCTGTTTTTTGGGGGGTTGATCCTGTTCTTTTTTGGGGTGTTTTTGACGTGTTTTGGGGTCTCCGCTGGGTTTTACTTGGCTTCTTATTGGTCATCATGGTGGAAAAGTGTAAATTGTGGGTTTTGGAGAACATCAGGTAGGTTTAGGGGGAATTTTGCGGTGGATCTATGGCTTTTGGGATTTTCTTTCGTTTTTGCGTGTGATCGTGTTCTTTTTTGGGTTGTTTTTGACGTGTTTTGTGGTCTCCGTTGGGTTTTGTTGGGTTTTCCTTTGTCATCATGGTGGAAAAGTGTAAATTGTGGGTTTTGGAGATCATCATGTAGGTTTGGGGGGACTTTTGGGGTGGATCTATGGCTTTTGGGGTTTTCTTTCGTTTTTGGGGGTGATCCTGTTCTTGTTTGGGTTGTTTATGACGTTTTTTGGGGTCTCCGTTGGGTGTTGTTGGGTTCCTCATGGGTTTTATGGTGGTCGGGAGTGGACTTTGGGATTTGGAGAACATCAGGTAGGTTTAGGGGGACATTTGGGGTGGATCTATGGTTTTGGGGTATTTTCTTCCAGTTTTCTGGGGTGATCCTATTCTTTTTTGTGGTGTTTTTGACGTGTTTTGTGGTCTCCGTTAGGTTTTGTTGGGTTCTTGTATTCATCATGGTGAATGGGAGTGAAATGTGGGATTTGGAGAAGATCAGGTGGGTTTAGGGTGGCTTTGTGGGGAACTTCATGGTTTTTGTTTTTTTTTTTTCTTCTTATCCAGTTCTTTTTTGTGGTGTTTTTAACGTTTTTTGGGGTCTCCGTTGGGTTTCGTTGGGTTTTCCGTTGTCATCATGGTGGAAAATGGTAAATTGTGGGTTTTGGAGAACATCAGGTAGGTTTGGGGGGCCTTTTGGGGTGGATCTATGTCTTTTGGGGTTTACTTCTGTCATTTTGGGATGATCCTGTTCTTTTTTGGGGTGTTTATGCCGTGTTTTGGTGTCTCCGTTGGGCTTTGTTGGGTTCCTAATGGGTTTTATGGTGGTTGGGAGTGGACTTTGGGTTTTGGAGAACATCAGTGTGGTGTTTTTACCGTGCTGGGCAGCTAAACCCCACAACCGCTCTCTCACTCCCCCTCCTTTAGATGAGGAGGGGGAGAAGTAAAGCAAAGAACAACTCACGGGTTGAGATAAGGATAATTATTTAAAGGGAAATAATTATAATAATTAAATAAAGACTACCATGAACTAAACAATTTAACTAAGGGGAAGTAAAAGGGAAAAGGGGAACAAGGGAGGAAAACAAACAAACAAAATAAATGAAAGCTATATGGAAGTGCAGAGGAAAGAAATTACTCTCTACTTCCCACAAATGAGCGATGATTGACCACGTCCTTGAAGCAAGGCCTCAACGCACGCAGCCGGTGTTCGAGAGGAGGACCGAGGTCTTCTCAACGAGAGCCCACCCCTCCCCTCTTCTTCCTGTTTCCTCCTTTTATTGCTGAGTGTGACACCACATGGTATGGAATATCCCTTTGATTGGTTTAGGTCAGCTGCCATAGTGATGTTTCTCTCCTCACTTTTTGCCCACCCCCTAGGAGGGTTAGAGAAAGGCCCAATGCTGTGCCACTGCTGCTCAGCAGTAGACACAACACTGGTGTGATAACACTGCTGTTCCAGCTACAAGTACAGAGTACGGCACTGTATGGACTGCTGCCGGGAAAGTTAACATTGCAGCCAGACCCAGTACAATCAGGTAGGTTTAGGGTGGTTTTGGGGTGGATCTATGATTTTGGGGATTTTCTTTCGTTTTTGGGCGTGATCCTATTCTTTTTGGGGGTGTTTGTGACGTGTTTTATGGTCTCCGTTGGGTTTTGTTGCGTTTTCCGTTGTCATCGTGGTGGAAAATGGTAAATTGCGATTTTTGGAGAACTTCAGGTAGGTTTAGGGGGACTTCTGGGGTGGATTCATGGTATTTGAGTTTTTCTTCTGTTTTTTGGGGTGATCCTGTTCTTTTCTGGGGTGTTTTTGACGTGTTTTGGGGTCTCCGCTGGGTTTTACTTGGCTTCTTATTGGTCATCATGGTGGAAAAGTGTAAATTGTGGGTTTTGGAGAACATCAGGTAGGTTTAGGGGGAATTTTGCGGTGGATCTATGGCTTTTGGGATTTTCTTTCGTTTTTGCGTGTGATCGTGTTCTTTTTTGGGTTGTTTTTGACATGTTTTGTGGTCTCCGTTGGGTTTTGTTGGGTTTTCCTTTGTCATCATGGTGGAAAAGTGTAAATTGTGGGTTTTGGAGATCATCATGTAGGTTTGGGGGGACTTTTGGGGTGGATCTATGGCTTTTGGGATTTTCTTTCGTTTTTGGGGGTGATCCTGTTCTTGTTTGGGTTGTTTATGACGTTTTTTGGGGTCTCCGTTGGGTGTTGTTGGGTTCCTAATGGGTTTTATGGTGGTCGGGAGTGGACTTTGGGATTTGGAGAACATCAGGTAGGTTTAGGGGGACATTTGGGGTGGATCTATGGTTTTGGGGTATTTTCTTCCAGTTTTCTGGGGTGATCCTGTTCTTTTTTGTGGTGTTTTTGACGTGTTTTGTGGTCTCCGTTAGGTTTTGTTGGGTTCTTGTATTCATCATGGTGAATGGGAGTGAAATGTGGGATTTGGAGAAGATCAGGTGGGTTTAGGGTGGCTTTGTGGGGAAATTCATGGTTTTTGTTTTTTTTTTTTTCTTCTTATCCAGTTCTTTTTTGTGGTGTTTTTAACGTTTTTTGGGGTCTCCGTTGGGTTTCGTTGGGTTTTCCGTTGTCATCATGGTGGAAAATGGTAAATTGTGGGTTTTGGAGAACATCAGGTAGGTTTAGGGGGCCTTTTGGGGTGGATCTATGTCTTTTGGGGTTTACTTCTGTTATTTTGGGATGATCCTGTTCTTTTTTGGGGTGTTTATGCCGTGTTTTGGTGTCTCCGTTGGGCTTTGTTGGGTTCCTAATGGGTTTTATGGTGGTTGGGAGTGGACTTTGGGTTTTGGAGAACATCAGTGTGGTGTTTTTACCGTGCTGGGCAGCTAAACCCCACAACCGCTCTCTCACTCCCCCTCCTTTAGATGAGGAGGGGGAGAAGTAAAGCAAAGAACAACTCACGGGTTGAGATAAGGATAATTATTTAAAGGGAAATAATTATAATAATTAAATAAAGACTACCATGAACTAAACAATTTAACTAAGGGGAAGTAAAAGGGAAAAGGGGAACAAGGGAGGAAAACAAACAAACAAAATAAATGAAAGCTATATGGAAGTGCAGAGGAAAGAAATTACTCTCTACTTCCCACAAATGAGCGATGATTGACCACGTCCTTGAAGCAAGGCCTCAACGCACGCAGCCGGTGTTCGAGAGGAGGACCGAGGTCTTCTCAACGAGAGCCCACCCCTCCCCTCTTCTTCCTGTTTCCTCCTTTTATTGCTGAGTGTGACACCACATGGTATGGAATATCCCTTTGATTGGTTTAGGTCAGCTGCCATAGTGATGTTTCTCTCCTCACTTTTTGCCCAGCCCCTACGAGGGTTAGAGAAAGGCCCAATGCTGTGCCACTGCTGCTCAGCAGTAGACACAACACTGGTGTGATAACACTGCTGTTCCAGCTACAAGTACAGAGTACGGCACTGTATGGGCTGCTGCCGGGAAAGTTAACATTGCAGCCAGACCCAGTACAATCAGGTAGGTTTAGGGTGGTTTTGGGGTGGATCTATGATTTTGGGGATTTTCTTTCGTTTTTGGGCGTGATCCTATTCTTTTTGGGGGTGTTTGTGACGTGTTTTATGGTCTCCGTTGGGTTTTGTTGCGTTTTCCATTGTCATCGTGGTGGAAAATGGTAAATTGCGATTTTTGGAGAACTTCAGGTAGGTTTAGGGGGACTTCTGGGGTGGATTCATGGTATTTGAGTTTTTCTTCTGTTTTTTGGGGTGATCCTGTTCTTTTCTGGGGTGTTTTTGACGTGTTTTTGGGTCTCCGTTGGGTTTCGTTGTGTTGTCAGTCGTCGTTAAGTTCAATGGGAGTGGATTGTGGGGTTTGGAGACGATCAGGTGAGTTTAGGGTGGTTTTGGGGGGAAATTCATGGTATTGGGGTTTTCTCTTCTGATCCAGTTCTTTTTTGGCGTGTTTTTGATGTGTTTTTGGGTCTCCGTTGGGTTTTAGTTGGGTTCTTGTTGGTCATCATGTTGGAAAATTGTAAATTGTGGGTTTTGGAGAATATCAGGTAGGTTTAGGGTGGTTTTGGGGTGGATCTATGGTTTTGGGGTTTTCTTCTGTTTTTTTTTTTTTTTTTTTTTTTTTTTTTTTTGTGGTGATCGTGTTCTTTTTTGGGGTGTTTTTGACGTGTTTTGGGGTCTCCGTTGCGTTTTACTTGGCTTCTTATTAGTCATCATGGTGGAAAAGTGTAAATTGTGGGTTTTGGAGAACATCAGGTAGGTTTAGGGGGACCTTCGGGGTGGATCTATGGCTTTTGGGATTTTCTTTCGTTTTTGCGTGTGATCGTGTTCTTTTTTGGGTTGTTTTTGACGTGTTTTGTGGTCTCCGTTGGGTTTTGTTGGGTTTTCCTTTGTCATCATGGTGGAAAAGTGTAAATTGTGGGTTTTGGAGATCATCATGTAGGTTTGGGGGGACTTTTGGGGTGGATCTATGGCTTTTGGGGTTTTCTTTCGTTTTTGGGGGTGATCCTGTTCTTGTTTGGGTTGTTTATGACGTTTTTTGGGGTCTCCGTTGGGTGTTGTTGGGTTCCTAATGGGTTTTATGGTGGTCGGGAGTGGACTTTGGGATTTGGAGAACATCAGGTAGGTTTAGGGGGACATTTGGGGTGGATCTATGGTTTTGGGGTATTTTCTTCCAGTTTTCTGGGGTGATCCTGTTCTTTTTTGTGGTGTTTTTGACGTGTTTTGTGGTCTCCGTTAGGTTTTGTTGGGTTCTTGTATTCATCATGGTGAATGGGAGTGAAATGTGGGATTTGGAGAAGATCAGGTGGGTTTAGGGTGGCTTTGTGGGGAAATTCATGGTTTTTGTTTTTTTTTTTTTCTTCTTATCCAGTTCTTTTTTGTGGTGTTTTTAACGTTTTTTGGGGTCTCCGTTGGGTTTCGTTGGGTTTTCCGTTGTCATCATGGTGGAAAATGGTAAATTGTGGGTTTTGGAGAACATCAGGTAGGTTTAGGGGGCCTTTTGGGGTGGATCTATGTCTTTTGGGGTTTACTTCTGTTATTTTGGGATGATCCTGTTCTTTTTTGGGGTGTTTATGCCGTGTTTTGGTGTCTCCGTTGGGCTTTGTTGGGTTCCTAATGGGTTTTATGGTGGTTGGGAGTGGACTTTGGGTTTTGGAGAACATCAGTGTGGTGTTTTTACCGTGCTGGGCAGCTAAACCCCACAACCGCTCTCTCACTCCCCCTCCTTTAGATGAGGAGGGGGAGAAGTAAAGCAAAGAACAACTCACGGGTTGAGATAAGGATAATTATTTAAAGGGAAATAATTATAATAATTAAATAAAGACTACCATGAACTAAACAATTTAACTAAGGGGAAGTAAAAGGGAAAAGGGGAACAAGGGAGGAAAACAAACAAACAAAATAAATGAAAGCTATATGGAAGTGCAGAGGAAAGAAATTACTCTCTACTTCCCACAAATGAGCGATGATTGACCACGTCCTTGAAGCAAGGCCTCAACGCACGCAGCCGGTGTTCGAGAGGAGGACCGAGGTCTTCTCAACGAGAGCCCACCCCTCCCCTCTTCTTCCTGTTTCCTCCTTTTATTGCTGAGTGTGACACCACATGGTATGGAATATCCCTTTGATTGGTTTAGGTCAGCTGCCATAGTGATGTTTCTCTCCTCACTTTTTGCCCAGCCCCTACGAGGGTTAGAGAAAGGCCCAATGCTGTGCCACTGCTGCTCAGCAGTAGACACAACACTGGTGTGATAACACTGCTGTTCCAGCTACAAGTACAGAGTACGGCACTGTATGGGCTGCTGCCGGGAAAGTTAACATTGCAGCCAGACCCAGTACAATCAGGTAGGTTTAGGGTGGTTTTGGGGTGGATCTATGATTTTGGGGATTTTCTTTCGTTTTTGGGCGTGATCCTATTCTTTTTGGGGGTGTTTGTGACGTGTTTTATGGTCTCCGTTGGGTTTTGTTGCGTTTTCCGTTGTCATCGTGGTGGAAAATGGTAAATTGCGATTTTTGGAGAACTTCAGGTAGGTTTAGGGGGACTTCTGGGGTGGATTCATGGTATTTGAGTTTTTCTTCTGTTTTTTGGGGTGATCCTGTTCTTTTCTGGGGTGTTTTTGACGTGTTTTTGGGTCTCCGTTGGGTTTCGTTGTGTTGTCAGTCGTCGTTAAGTTCAATGGGAGTGGATTGTGGGGTTTGGAGACGATCAGGTGAGTTTAGGGTGGTTTTGGGGGGAAATTCATGGTATTGGGGTTTTCTCTTCTGATCCAGTTCTTTTTTGGCGTGTTTTTGATGTGTTTTTGGGTCTCCGTTGGGTTTTAGTTGGGTTCTTGTTGGTCATCATGTTGGAAAATTGTAAAATGTGGGTTTTGGAGAATATCAGGTAGGTTTAGGGTGGTTTTGGGGTGGATCTATGGTTTTGGGGTTTTCTTCTGTTTTTTTTTTTTTTTTTTTTTTTTTTTTTTTGTGGTGATCGTGTTCTTTTTTGGGGTGTTTTTGACGTGTTTTGGGGTCTCCGTTGCGTTTTACTTGGCTTCTTATTAGTCATCATGGTGGAAAAGTGTAAATTGTGGGTTTTGGAGAACATCAGGTAGGTTTAGGGGGACCTTCGGGGTGGATCTATGGCTTTTGGGATTATCTTTCTGGTTTGGGGTTGATCGCGTTCTTGTTTGGGGTGTTTTTGAAGTGTTTTGTGGTCTCCATTGGATTTCGTTGGGTTCTCGTTGGTCGTTAAGTTCAATGGGAGTGGATTGTGGGTTTTGGAGAAGATCAAGTGAGTTTAGGGTGGTTTGGGGGGAAATTCATGGTATTGGGTTTTTCTCTTCTGATCCAGTTCTTTTTGGGCGTGTTTTTGACGTGTTTTGGGGTCTCCGCTGGGTTTTAGTTGGGTTTTGTTCGTAATCATGTTGGAAAATGGAAAATTCTGGGTTTTGGAGAACACCTGGTAGGTTTAGGATGGTTTTGGGATGGATCTATGGTTTTTTTTTTTTTTTTTTCTGTTTTTTTGGGGGGTTGATCCTGTTTTTTTTGGGGTGTTTTTGACGTGTTTTGGGGTCTCCACTGGGTTTCGTTGGGTTTTCCTTTGTCATCATGGTGGAAAAGTGTAAATTGTGGGTTTTGGAGAACATCAGGTAGGTTTAGGGGGACCTTCGGGGTGGATCTATGGCTTTTGGGATTATCTTTTTGGTTTGGGGTTGATCGCGTTCTTGTTTGGGGTGTTTTTGAAGTGTTTTGTGGTCTCCATTGGATTTCGTTGGGTTCTCGTTGGTCGTTAAGTTCAATGGGAGTGGATTGTGGGTTTTGGAGAAGATCAAGTGAGTTTAGGGTGGTTTGAAGGGAAATTCATGGTATTGGGGTTTTTTCTTCTGATCCAGTTCTTTTTGGGCGTGTTTTTGACGTGTTTTGGGGTCTCCGCTGGGTTTTAGTTGGGTTTTGTTCGTAATCATGTTGGAAAATGGAAAATTCTGGGTTTTGGAGAACACCTGGTAGGTTTAGGATGGTTTTGGGATGGATCTATGGTTTTGTTTTTTTTTTTTTTTCTGTTTTTTGGGGGGTTGATCCTGTTCTTTTTTGGGGTGTTTTTGACGTGTTTTGGGGTCTCCGCTGGGTTTTACTTGGCTTCTTATTGGTCATCATGGTGGAAAAGTGTAAATTGTGGGTTTTGGAGAACATCAGGTAGGTTTAGGGGGAATTTTGCGGTGGATCTATGGCTTTTGGGATTTTCTTTCGTTTTTGTGTGTGATCGTGTTCTTTTTTGGGTTGTTTTTGACGTGTTTTGTGGTCTCCGTTGGGTTTTGTTGGGTTTTCCTTTGTCATCATGGTGGAAAAGTGTAAATTGTGGGTTTGGAGATCATCATGTAGGTTTGGGGGGACTTTTGGGGTGGATCTATGGCTTTTGGGATTTTCTTTCGTTTTTGCGTGTGATCGTTTTCTTTTTGGGTTGTTTTTGACGTGTTTTGTGGTCTCCGTTGGGTTTTGTTGGGTTTTCCTTTGTCATCATGGTGGAAAAGTGTAAATTGTGGGTTTTGGAGATCATCATGTAGGTTTGGGGGGACTTTTGGGGTGGATCTATGGCTTTTGGGATTTTCTTTCGTTTTTGGGGGTGATCCTGTTCTTGTTTGGGTTGTTTATGACGTTTTTTGGGGTCTCCGTTGGGTGTTGTTGGGTTCCTAATGGGTTTTATGGTGGTCGGGAGTGGACTTTGGGATTTGGAGAACATCAGGTAGGTTTAGGGGGACATTTGGGGTGGATCTATGGTTTTGGGGTATTTTCTTCCAGTTTTCTGGGGTGATCCTGTTCTTTTTTGTGGTGTTTTTGACGTGTTTTGTGGTCTCCGTTAGGTTTTGTTGGGTTCTTGTATTCATCATGGTGAATGGGAGTGAAATGTGGGATTTGGAGAAGATCAGGTGGGTTTAGGGTGGCTTTGTGGGGAAATTCATGGTTTTTGTTTTTTTTTTTTTCTTCTTATCCAGTTCTTTTTTGTGGTGTTTTTAACGTTTTTTGGGGTCTCCGTTGGGTTTCGTTGGGTTTTCCGTTGTCATCATGGTGGAAAATGGTAAATTGTGGGTTTTGGAGAACATCAGGTAGGTTTAGGGGGCCTTTTGGGGTGGATCTATGTCTTTTGGGGTTTACTTCTGTTATTTTGGGATGATCCTGTTCTTTTTTGGGGTGTTTATGCCGTGTTTTGGTGTCTCCGTTGGGCTTTGTTGGGTTCCTAATGGGTTTTATGGTGGTTGGGAGTGGACTTTGGGTTTTGGAGAACATCAGTGTGGTGTTTTTACCGTGCTGGGCAGCTAAACCCCACAACCGCTCTCTCACTCCCCCTCCTTTAGATGAGGAGGGGGAGAAGTAAAGCAAAGAACAACTCACGGGTTGAGATAAGGATAATTATTTAAAGGGAAATAATTATAATAATTAAATAAAGACTACCATGAACTAAACAATTTAACTAAGGGGAAGTAAAAGGGAAAAGGGGAACAAGGGAGGAAAACAAACAAACAAAATAAATGAAAGCTATATGGAAGTGCAGAGGAAAGAAATTACTCTCTACTTCCCACAAATGAGCGATGATTGACCACGTCCTTGAAGCAAGGCCTCAACGCACGCAGCCGGTGTTCGAGAGGAGGACCGAGGTCTTCTCAACGAGAGCCCACCCCTCCCCTCTTCTTCCTGTTTCCTCCTTTTATTGCTGAGTGTGACACCACATGGTATGGAATATCCCTTTGATTGGTTTAGGTCAGCTGCCATAGTGATGTTTCTCTCCTCACTTTTTGCCCAGCCCCTACGAGGGTTAGAGAAAGGCCCAATGCTGTGCCACTGCTGCTCAGCAGTAGACACAACACTGGTGTGATAACACTGCTGTTCCAGCTACAAGTACAGAGTACGGCACTGTATGGGCTGCTGCCGGGAAAGTTAACATTGCAGCCAGACCCAGTACAATCAGGTAGGTTTAGGGTGGTTTTGGGGTGGATCTATGATTTTGGGGATTTTCTTTCGTTTTTGGGCGTGATCCTATTCTTTTTGGGGGTGTTTGTGACGTGTTTTATGGTCTCCGTTGGGTTTTGTTGCGTTTTCCGTTGTCATCGTGGTGGAAAATGGTAAATTGCGATTTTTGGAGAACTTCAGGTAGGTTTAGGGGGACTTCTGGGGTGGATTCATGGTATTTGAGTTTTTCTTCTGTTTTTTGGGGTGATCCTGTTCTTTTCTGGGGTGTTTTTGACGTGTTTTTGGGTCTCCGTTGGGTTTCGTTGTGTTGTCAGTCGTCGTTAAGTTCAATGGGAGTGGATTGTGGGGTTTGGAGACGATCAGGTGAGTTTAGGGTGGTTTTGGGGGGAAATTCATGGTATTGGGGTTTTCTCTTCTGATCCAGTTCTTTTTTGGCGTGTTTTTGATGTGTTTTTGGGTCTCCGTTGGGTTTTAGTTGGGTTCTTGTTGGTCATCATGTTGGAAAATTGTAAATTGTGGGTTTTGGAGAATATCAGGTAGGTTTAGGGTGGTTTTGGGGTGGATCTATGGTTTTGGGGTTTTCTTCTGTTTTTTTTTTTTTTTTTTTTTTTTTTTTTTGTGGTGATCGTGTTCTTTTTTGGGGTGTTTTTGACGTGTTTTGGGGTCTCCGTTGCGTTTTACTTGGCTTCTTATTAGTCATCATGGTGGAAAAGTGTAAATTGTGGGTTTTGGAGTACATCAGGTAGGTTTAGGGGGACTTTTGGGGTGGATCTATGGCTTTTGGGATTATCTTTCTGGTTTGGGGTTGATCGCGTTCTTGTTTGCGGTGTTTTTGAAGTGTTTTGTGGTCTCCATTGGATTTCGTTGGGTTCTCGTTGGTCGTTAAGTTCAATGGGAGTGGATTGTGGGTTTTGGAGAAGATCAAGAGAGTTTAGGGTGGTTTGGGGGGAAATTCATGGTATTGGGTTTTTCTCTTCTGATCCAGTTCTTTTTTGGCGTGTTTTTGACGTGTTTTTGGGTCTCCGTTGGGTTTTAGTTGGGTTTTGTTCGTAATCATGTTGGAAAATGGAAAATTCTGGGTTTTGGAGAACACCTGGTAGGTTTAGGATGGTTTTGGGATGGATCTATGGTTTTGTTTTTTTTTTTTTCTGTTTTTTTGGGGGGTTGATCCTGTTTTTTTTGGGGTGTTTTTGACGTGTTTTGGGGTCTCCGCTGGGTTTCGTTGGGTTTTCCTTTGTCATCATGGTGGAAAAGTGTAAATTGTGGGTTTTGGAGAACATCAGGTAGGTTTAGGGGGACCTTCGGGGTGGATCTATGGCTTTTGGGATTATCTTTTTGGTTTGGGGTTGATCGCGTTCTTGTTTGGGGTGTTTTTGAAGTGTTTTGTGGTCTCCATTGGATTTCGTTGGGTTCTCGTTGGTCGTTAAGTTCAATGGGAGTGGATTGTGGGTTTTGGAGAAGATCAAGTGAGTTTAGGGTGGTTTGAAGGGAAATTCATGGTATTGGGGTTTTTTCTTCTGATCCAGTTCTTTTTGGGCGTGTTTTTGACGTGTTTTGGGGTCTCCGCTGGGTTTTAGTTGGGTTTTGTTCGTAATCATGTTGGAAAATGGAAAATTCTGGGTTTTGGAGAACACCTGGTAGGTTTAGGATGGTTTTGGGATGGATCTATGGTTTTGTTTTTTTTTTTTTTTCTGTTTTTTGGGGGGTTGATCCTGTTCTTTTTTGGGGTGTTTTTGACATGTTTTGGGGTCTCCGCTGGGTTTTACTTGGCTTCTTATTGGTCATCATGGTGGAAAAGTGTAAATTGTGGGTTTTGGAGAACATCAGGTAGGTTTAGGGGGAATTTTGCGGTGGATCTATGGCTTTTGGGATTTTCTTTCGTTTTTGTGTGTGATCGTGTTCTTTTTTGGGTTGTTTTTGACGTGTTTTGTGGTCTCCGTTGGGTTTTGTTGGGTTTTCCTTTGTCATCATGGTGGAAAAGTGTAAATTGTGGGTTTGGAGATCATCATGTAGGTTTGGGGGGACTTTTGGGGTGGATCTATGGCTTTTGGGATTTTCTTTCGTTTTTGCGTGTGATCGTTTTCTTTTTGGGTTGTTTTTGACGTGTTTTGTGGTCTCCGTTGGGTTTTGTTGGGTTTTCCTTTGTCATCATGGTGGAAAAGTGTAAATTGTGGGTTTTGGAGATCATCATGTAGGTTTGGGGGGACTTTTGGGTTGGATCTATGGCTTTTGGGGTTTTCTTTCGTTTTTGGGGGTGATCCTGTTCTTGTTTGGGTTGTTTATGACGTTTTTTGGGGTCTCCGTTGGGTGTTGTTGGGTTCCTAATGGGTTTTATGGTGGTCGGGAGTGGACTTTGGGATTTGGAGAACATCAGGTAGGTTTAGGGGGACATTTGGGGTGGATCTATGGTTTTGGGGTATTTTCTTCCAGTTTTCTGGGGTGATCCTGTTCTTTTTTGTGGTGTTTTTGACGTGTTTTGTGGTCTCCGTTAGGTTTTGTTGGGTTCTTGTATTCATCATGGTGAATGGGAGTGAAATGTGGGATTTGGAGAAGATCAGGTGGGTTTAGGGTGGCTTTGTGGGGAACTTCATGGTTTTTGTTTTTTTTTTTTCTTCTTATCCAGTTCTTTTTTGTGGTGTTTTTAACGTTTTTTGGGGTCTCCGTTGGGTTTCGTTGGGTTTTCCGTTGTCATCATGGTGGAAAATGGTAAATTGTGGGTTTTGGAGAACATCAGGTAGGTTTAGGGGGCCTTTTGGGGTGGATCTATGTCTTTTGGGGTTTACTTCTGTTATTTTGGGATGATCCTGTTCTTTTTTGGGGTGTTTATGCCGTGTTTTGGTGTCTCCGTTGGGCTTTGTTGGGTTCCTAATGGGTTTTATGGTGGTTGGGAGTGGACTTTGGGTTTTGGAGAACATCAGTGTGGTGTTTTTACCGTGCTGGGCAGCTAAACCCCACAACCGCTCTCTCACTCCCCCTCCTTTAGATGAGGAGGGGGAGAAGTAAAGCAAAGAACAACTCACGGGTTGAGATAAGGATAATTATTTAAAGGGAAATAATTATAATAATTAAATAAAGACTACCATGAACTAAACAATTTAACTAAGGGGAAGTAAAAGGGAAAAGGGGAACAAGGGAGGAAAACAAACAAACAAAATAAATGAAAGCTATATGGAAGTGCAGAGGAAAGAAATTACTCTCTACTTCCCACAAATGAGCGATGATTGACCACGTCCTTGAAGCAAGGCCTCAACGCACGCAGCCGGTGTTCGAGAGGAGGACCGAGGTCTTCTCAACGAGAGCCCACCCCTCCCCTCTTCTTCCTGTTTCCTCCTTTTATTGCTGAGTGTGACACCACATGGTATGGAATATCCCTTTGATTGGTTTAGGTCAGCTGCCATAGTGATGTTTCTCTCCTCACTTTTTGCCCACCCCCTAGGAGGGTTAGAGAAAGGCCCAATGCTGTGCCACTGCTGCTCAGCAGTAGACACAACACTGGTGTGATAACACTGCTGTTCCAGCTACAAGTACAGAGTACGGCACTGTATGGGCTGCTGCCGGGAAAGTTAACATTGCAGCCAGACCCAGTACAATCAGGTAGGTTTAGGGTGGTTTTGGGGTGGATCTATGATTTTGGGGATTTTCTTTCGTTTTTGGGCGTGATCCTATTCTTTTTGGGGGTGTTTGTGACGTGTTTTATGGTCTCCGTTGGGTTTTGTTGCGTTTTCCATTGTCATCGTGGTGGAAAATGGTAAATTGCGATTTTTGGAGAACTTCAGGTAGGTTTAGGGGGACTTCTGGGGTGGATTCATGGTATTTGAGTTTTTCTTCTGTTTTTTGGGGTGATCCTGTTCTTTTCTGGGGTGTTTTTGACGTGTTTTTGGGTCTCCGTTGGGTTTCGTTGTGTTGTCAGTCGTCGTTAAGTTCAATGGGAGTGGATTGTGGGGTTTGGAGACGATCAGGTGAGTTTAGGGTGGTTTTGGGGGGAAATTCATGGTATTGGGGTTTTCTTTTCTGATCCAGTTCTTTTTTGGCATGTTTTTGATGTGTTTTTGGGTCTCCGTTGGGTTTTAGTTGGGTTCTTGTTGGTCATCATGTTGGAAAATTGTAAATTGTGGGTTTTGGAGAATATCAGGTAGGTTTAGGGTGGTTTTGGGGTGGATCTATGGTTTTGGGGTTTTCTTCTGTTTTTTTTTTTTTTTTTTTTTTTTTTTTTTTGTGGTGATCGTGTTCTTTTTTGGGGTGTTTTTGACGTGTTTTGGGGTCTCCGTTGCGTTTTACTTGGCTTCTTATTAGTCATCATGGTGGAAAAGTGTAAATTGTGGGTTTTGGAGAACATCAGGTAGGTTTAGGGGGACCTTCGGGGTGGATCTATGGCTTTTGGGATTATCTTTCTGGTTTGGGGTTGATCGCGTTCTTGTTTGCGGTGTTTTTGAAGTGTTTTGTGGTCTCCATTGGATTTCGTTGGGTTCTCGTTGGTCGTTAAGTTCAATGGGAGTGGATTGTGGGTTTTGGAGAAGATCAAGAGAGTTTAGGGTGGTTTGAAGGGAAATTCATGGTATTGGGGTTTTTTCTTCTGATCCAGTTCTTTTTGGGCGTGTTTTTGACGTGTTTTGGGGTCTCCACTGGGTTTTAGTTGGGTTTTGTTCGTAATCATGTTGGAAAATGGAAAATTCTGGGTTTTGGAGAACACCTGGTAGGTTTAGGATGGTTTTGGGATGGATCTATGGTTTTGTTTTTTTTTTTTTTTCTGTTTTTTGGGGGGTTGATCCTGTTCTTTTTTGGGGTGTTTTTGACGTGTTTTGGGGTCTCCGCTGGGTTTTACTTGGCTTCTTATTGGTCATCATGGTGGAAAAGTGTAAATTGTGGGTTTTGGAGAACATCAGGTAGGTTTAGGGGGAATTTTGCGGTGGATCTATGGCTTTTGGGATTTTCTTTCGTTTTTGCGTGTGATCGTGTTCTTTTTTGGGTTGTTTTTGACATGTTTTGTGGTCTCCGTTGGGTTTTGTTGGGTTTTCCTTTGTCATCATGGTGGAAAAGTGTAAATTGTGGGTTTTGGAGATCATCATGTAGGTTTGGGGGGACTTTTGGGGTGGATCTATGGCTTTTGGGGTTTTCTTTCGTTTTTGGGGGTGATCCTGTTCTTGTTTGGGTTGTTTATGACGTTTTTTGGGGTCTCCGTTGGGTGTTGTTGGGTTCCTAATGGGTTTTATGGTGGTCGGGAGTGGACTTTGGGATTTGGAGAACATCAGGTAGGTTTAGGGGGACATTTGGGGTGGATCTATGGTTTTGGGGTATTTTCTTCCAGTTTTCTGGGGTGATCCTGTTCTTTTTTGTGGTGTTTTTGACGTGTTTTGTGGTCTCCGTTAGGTTTTGTTGGGTTCTTGTATTCATCATGGTGAATGGGAGTGAAATGTGGGATTTGGAGAAGATCAGGTGGGTTTAGGGTGGCTTTGTGGGGAACTTCATGGTTTTTGTTTTTTTTTTTTCTTCTTATCCAGTTCTTTTTTGTGGTGTTTTTAACGTTTTTTGGGGTCTCCGTTGGGTTTCGTTGGGTTTTCCGTTGTCATCATGGTGGAAAATGGTAAATTGTGGGTTTTGGAGAACATCAGGTAGGTTTAGGGGGCCTTTTGGGGTGGATCTATGTCTTTTGGGGTTTACTTCTGTTATTTTGGGATGATCCTGTTCTTTTTTGGGGTGTTTATGCCGTGTTTTGGTGTCTCCGTTGGGCTTTGTTGGGTTCCTAATGGGTTTTATGGTGGTTGGGAGTGGACTTTGGGTTTTGGAGAACATCAGTGTGGTGTTTTTACCGTGCTGGGCAGCTAAACCCCACAACCGCTCTCTCACTCCCCCTCCTTTAGATGAGGAGGGGGAGAAGTAAAGCAAAGAACAACTCACGGGTTGAGATAAGGATAATTATTTAAAGGGAAATAATTATAATAATTAAATAAAGACTACCATGAACTAAACAATTTAACTAAGGGGAAGTAAAAGGGAAAAGGGGAACAAGGGAGGAAAACAAACAAACAAAATAAATGAAAGCTATATGGAAGTGCAGAGGAAAGAAATTACTCTCTACTTCCCACAAATGAGCGATGATTGACCACGTCCTTGAAGCAAGGCCTCAACGCACGCAGCCGGTGTTCGAGAGGAGGACCGAGGTCTTCTCAACGAGAGCCCACCCCTCCCCTCTTCTTCCTGTTTCCTCCTTTTATTGCTGAGTGTGACACCACATGGTATGGAATATCCCTTTGATTGGTTTAGGTCAGCTGCCATAGTGATGTTTCTCTCCTCACTTTTTGCCCAGCCCCTACGAGGGTTAGAGAAAGGCCCAATGCTGTGCCACTGCTGCTCAGCAGTAGACACAACACTGGTGTGATAACACTGCTGTTCCAGCTACAAGTACAGAGTACAGCACTGTATGGGCTGCTGCCGGGAAAGTTAACATTGCAGCCAGACCCAGTACAATCAGGTAGGTTTAGGGTGGTTTTGGGGTGGATCTATGATTTTGGGGATTTTCTTTCGTTTTTGGGCGTGATCCTATTCTTTTTGGGGGTGTTTGTGACGTGTTTTATGGTCTCCGTTGGGTTTTGTTGCGTTTTCCATTGTCATCGTGGTGGAAAATGGTAAATTGCGATTTTTGGAGAACTTCAGGTAGGTTTAGGGGGACTTCTGGGGTGGATTCATGGTATTTGAGTTTTTCTTCTGTTTTTTGGGGTGATCCTGTTCTTTTCTGGGGTGTTTTTGACGTGTTTTTGGGTCTCCGTTGGGTTTCGTTGTGTTGTCAGTCGTCGTTAAGTTCAATGGGAGTGGATTGTGGGGTTTGGAGACGATCAGGTGAGTTTAGGGTGGTTTTGGGGGGAAATTCATGGTATTGGGGTTTTCTCTTCTGATCCAGTTCTTTTTTGGCGTGTTTTTGATGTGTTTTTGGGTCTCCGTTGGGTTTTAGTTGGGTTCTTGTTGGTCATCATGTTGGAAAATTGTAAATTGTGGGTTTTGGAGAATATCAGGTAGGTTTAGGGTGGTTTTGGGGTGGATCTATGGTTTTGGGGTTTTCTTCTGTTTTTTTTTTTTTTTTTTTTTTTTTTTTTTTGTGGTGATCGTGTTCTTTTTTGGGGTGTTTTTGACGTGTTTTGGGGTCTCCGTTGCGTTTTACTTGGCTTCTTATTAGTCATCATGGTGGAAAAGTGTAAATTGTGGGTTTTGGAGAACATCAGGTAGGTTTAGGGGGACCTTCGGGGTGGATCTATGGCTTTTGGGATTATCTTTCTGGTTTGGGGTTGATCGCGTTCTTGTTTGGGGTGTTTTTGAAGTGTTTTGTGGTCTCCATTGGATTTCGTTGGGTTCTCGTTGGTCGTTAAGTTCAATGGGAGTGGATTGTGGGTTTTGGAGAAGATCAAGTGAGTTTAGGGTGGTTTGAAGGGAAATTCATGGTATTGGGTTTTTTTCTTCTGATCCAGTTCTTTTTGGGCGTGTTTTTGACGTGTTTTGGGGTCTCCGCTGGGTTTTAGTTGGGTTTTGTTCGTAATCATGTTGGAAAATGGAAAATTCTGGGTTTTGGAGAACACCTGGTAGGTTTAGGATGGTTTTGGGATGGATCTATATTTTTTTTTTTTTTTTTTTTTTTTTCTGTTTTTTGGGGGGTTGATCCTGTTCTTTTTTGGGGTGTTTTTGATGTGTTTTGGGGTCTCCGCTGGGTTTTACTTGGCTTCTTATTGGTCATCATGGTGGAAAAGTGTAAATTGTGGGTTTTGGAGAACATCAGGTAGGTTTAGGGGGAATTTTGCGGTGGATCTATGGCTTTTGGGATTTTCTTTCGTTTTTGCGTGTGATCGTGTTCTTTTTTGGGTTGTTTTTGACGTGTTTTGTGGTCTCCGTTGGGTTTTGTTGGGTTTTCCTTTGTCATCATGGTGGAAAAGTGTAAATTGTGGGTTTTGAAGATCATCATGTAGGTTTGGGGGGACTTTTGGGGTGGATCTATGGCTTTTGGGGTTTTCTTTCGTTTTTGGGGGTGATCCTGTTCTTGTTTGGGTTGTTTATGACGTTTTTTGGGGTCTCCGTTGGGTGTTGTTGGGTTCCTAATGGGTTTTATGGTGGTCGGGAGTGGACTTTGGGATTTGGAGAACATCAGGTAGGTTTAGGGGGACATTTGGGGTGGATCTATGGTTTTGGGGTATTTTCTTCCAGTTTTCTGGGGTGATCCTATTCTTTTTTGTGGTGTTTTTGACGTGTTTTGTGGTCTCCGTTAGGTTTTGTTGGGTTCTTGTATTCATCATGGTGAATGGGAGTGAAATGTGGGATTTGGAGAAGATCAGGTGGGTTTAGGGTGGCTTTGTGGGGAAATTCATGGTTTTTGTTTTTTTTTTTTTCTTCTTATCCAGTTCTTTTTTGTGGTGTTTTTAACGTTTTTTGGGGTCTCCGTTGGGTTTCGTTGGGTTTTCCGTTGTCATCATGGTGGAAAATGGTAAATTGTGGGTTTTGGAGAACATCAGGTAGGTTTAGGGGGCCTTTTGGGGTGGATCTATGTCTTTTGGGGTTTACTTCTGTTATTTTGGGATGATCCTGTTCTTTTTTGGGGTGTTTATGCCGTGTTTTGGTGTCTCCGTTGGGCTTTGTTGGGTTCCTAATGGGTTTTATGGTGGTTGGGAGTGGACTTTGGGTTTTGGAGAACATCAGTGTGGTGTTTTTACCGTGCTGGGCAGCTAAACCCCACAACCGCTCTCTCACTCCCCCTCCTTTAGATGAGGAGGGGGAGAAGTAAAGCAAAGAACAACTCACGGGTTGAGATAAGGATAATTATTTAAAGGGAAATAATTATAATAATTAAATAAAGACTACCATGAACTAAACAATTTAACTAAGGGGAAGTAAAAGGGAAAAGGGGAACAAGGGAGGAAAACAAACAAACAAAATAAATGAAAGCTATATGGAAGTGCAGAGGAAAGAAATTACTCTCTACTTCCCACAAATGAGCGATGATTGACCACGTCCTTGAAGCAAGGCCTCAACGCACGCAGCCGGTGTTCGAGAGGAGGACCGAGGTCTTCTCAACGAGAGCCCACCCCTCCCCTCTTCTTCCTGTTTCCTCCTTTTATTGCTGAGTGTGACACCACATGGTATGGAATATCCCTTTGATTGGTTTAGGTCAGCTGCCATAGTGATGTTTCTCTCCTCACTTTTTGCCCACCCCCTAGGAGGGTTAGAGAAAGGCCCAATGCTGTGCCACTGCTGCTCAGCAGTAGACACAACACTGGTGTGATAACACTGCTGTTCCAGCTACAAGTACAGAGTACGGCACTGTATGGGCTGCTGCCGGGAAAGTTAACATTGCAGCCAGACCCAGTACAATCAGGTAGGTTTAGGGTGGTTTTGGGGTGGATCTATGATTTTGGGGATTTTCTTTCGTTTTTGGGCGTGATCCTATTCTTTTTGGGGGTGTTTGTGACGTGTTTTATGGTCTCCGTTGGGTTTTGTTGCGTTTTCCGTTGTCATCGTGGTGGAAAATGGTAAATTGCGATTTTTGGAGAACTTCAGGTAGGTTTAGGGGGACTTCTGGGGTGGATTCATGGTATTTGAGTTTTTCTTCTGTTTTTTGGGGTGATCCTGTTCTTTTCTGGGGTGTTTTTGACGTGTTTTTGGGTCTCCGTTGGGTTTCGTTGTGTTGTCAGTCGTCGTTAAGTTCAATGGGAGTGGATTGTGGGGTTTGGAGACGATCAGGTGAGTTTAGGGTGGTTTTGGGGGGAAATTCATGGTATTGGGGTTTTCTCTTCTGATCCAGTTCTTTTTTGGCGTGTTTTTGATGTGTTTTTGGGTCTCCGTTGGGTTTTAGTTGGGTTCTTGTTGGTCATCATGTTGGAAAATTGTAAATTGTGGGTTTTGGAGAATATCAGGTAGGTTTAGGGTGGTTTTGGGGTGGATCTATGGTTTTGGGGTTTTCTTCTGTTTTTTTTTTTTTTTTTTTTTTTTTTTTTTTTTTTTTTGTGGTGATCGTGTTCTTTTTTGGGGTGTTTTTGACGTGTTTTGGGGTCTCCGTTGCGTTTTACTTGGCTTCTTATTAGTCATCATGGTGGAAAAGTGTAAATTGTGGGTTTTGGAGTACATCAGGTAGGTTTAGGGGGACTTTTGGGGTGGATCTATGGCTTTTGGGATTATCTTTCTGGTTTGGGGTTGATCGCGTTCTTGTTTGCGGTGTTTTTGAAGTGTTTTGTGGTCTCCATTGGATTTCGTTGGGTTCTCGTTGGTCGTTAAGTTCAATGGGAGTGGATTGTGGGTTTTGGAGAAGATCAAGAGAGTTTAGGGTGGTTTGGGGGGAAATTCATGGTATTGGGTTTTTCTCTTCTGATCCAGTTCTTTTTTGGCGTGTTTTTGACGTGTTTTTGGGTCTCCGTTGGGTTTTAGTTGGGTTTTGTTCGTAATCATGTTGGAAAATGGAAAATTCTGGGTTTTGGAGAACACCTGGTAGGTTTAGGATGGTTTTGGGATGGATCTATGGTTTTGTTTTTTTTTTTTTCTGTTTTTTTGGGGGGTTGATCCTGTTTTTTTTGGGGTGTTTTTGACGTGTTTTGGGGTCTCCGCTGGGTTTCGTTGGGTTTTCCTTTGTCATCATGGTGGAAAAGTGTAAATTGTGGGTTTTGGAGAACATCAGGTAGGTTTAGGGGGACCTTCGGGGTGGATCTATGGCTTTTGGGATTATCTTTTTGGTTTGGGGTTGATCGCGTTCTTGTTTGGGGTGTTTTTGAAGTGTTTTGTGGTCTCCATTGGATTTCGTTGGGTTCTCGTTGGTCGTTAAGTTCAATGGGAGTGGATTGTGGGTTTTGGAGAAGATCAAGTGAGTTTAGGGTGGTTTGAAGGGAAATTCATGGTATTGGGGTTTTTTCTTCTGATCCAGTTCTTTTTGGGCGTGTTTTTGACGTGTTTTGGGGTCTCCGCTGGGTTTTAGTTGGGTTTTGTTCGTAATCATGTTGGAAAATGGAAAATTCTGGGTTTTGGAGAACACCTGGTAGGTTTAGGATGGTTTTGGGATGGATCTATGGTTTTGTTTTTTTTTTTTTTTCTGTTTTTTGGGGGGTTGATCCTGTTCTTTTTTGGGGTGTTTTTGACGTGTTTTGGGGTCTCCGCTGGGTTTTACTTGGCTTCTTATTGGTCATCATGGTGGAAAAGTGTAAATTGTGGGTTTTGGAGAACATCAGGTAGGTTTAGGGGGAATTTTGCGGTGGATCTATGGCTTTTGGGATTTTCTTTCGTTTTTGTGTGTGATCGTGTTCTTTTTTGGGTTGTTTTTGACGTGTTTTGTGGTCTCCGTTGGGTTTTGTTGGGTTTTCCTTTGTCATCATGGTGGAAAAGTGTAAATTGTGGGTTTGGAGATCATCATGTAGGTTTGGGGGGACTTTTGGGGTGGATCTATGGCTTTTGGGATTTTCTTTCGTTTTTGCGTGTGATCGTTTTCTTTTTGGGTTGTTTTTGACGTGTTTTGTGGTCTCCGTTGGGTTTTGTTGGGTTTTCCTTTGTCATCATGGTGGAAAAGTGTAAATTGTGGGTTTTGGAGATCATCATGTAGGTTTGGGGGGACTTTTGGGTTGGATCTATGGCTTTTGGGGTTTTCTTTCGTTTTTGGGGGTGATCCTGTTCTTGTTTGGGTTGTTTATGACGTTTTTTGGGGTCTCCGTTGGGTGTTGTTGGGTTCCTAATGGGTTTTATGGTGGTCGGGAGTGGACTTTGGGATTTGGAGAACATCAGGTAGGTTTAGGGGGACATTTGGGGTGGATCTATGGTTTTGGGGTATTTTCTTCCAGTTTTCTGGGGTGATCCTGTTCTTTTTTGTGGTGTTTTTGACGTGTTTTGTGGTCTCCGTTAGGTTTTGTTGGGTTCTTGTATTCATCATGGTGAATGGGAGTGAAATGTGGGATTTGGAGAAGATCAGGTGGGTTTAGGGTGGCTTTGTGGGGAACTTCATGGTTTTTGTTTTTTTTTTTTCTTCTTATCCAGTTCTTTTTTGTGGTGTTTTTAACGTTTTTTGGGGTCTCCGTTGGGTTTCGTTGGGTTTTCCGTTGTCATCATGGTGGAAAATGGTAAATTGTGGGTTTTGGAGAACATCAGGTAGGTTTAGGGGGCCTTTTGGGGTGGATCTATGTCTTTTGGGGTTTACTTCTGTTATTTTGGGATGATCCTGTTCTTTTTTGGGGTGTTTATGCCGTGTTTTGGTGTCTCCGTTGGGCTTTGTTGGGTTCCTAATGGGTTTTATGGTGGTTGGGAGTGGACTTTGGGTTTTGGAGAACATCAGTGTGGTGTTTTTACCGTGCTGGGCAGCTAAACCCCACAACCGCTCTCTCACTCCCCCTCCTTTAGATGAGGAGGGGGAGAAGTAAAGCAAAGAACAACTCACGGGTTGAGATAAGGATAATTATTTAAAGGGAAATAATTATAATAATTAAATAAAGACTACCATGAACTAAACAATTTAACTAAGGGGAAGTAAAAGGGAAAAGGGGAACAAGGGAGGAAAACAAACAAACAAAATAAATGAAAGCTATATGGAAGTGCAGAGGAAAGAAATTACTCTCTACTTCCCACAAATGAGCGATGATTGACCACGTCCTTGAAGCAAGGCCTCAACGCACGCAGCCGGTGTTCGAGAGGAGGACCGAGGTCTTCTCAACGAGAGCCCACCCCTCCCCTCTTCTTCCTGTTTCCTCCTTTTATTGCTGAGTGTGACACCACATGGTATGGAATATCCCTTTGATTGGTTTAGGTCAGCTGCCATAGTGATGTTTCTCTCCTCACTTTTTGCCCACCCCCTAGGAGGGTTAGAGAAAGGCCCAATGCTGTGCCACTGCTGCTCAGCAGTAGACACAACACTGGTGTGATAACACTGCTGTTCCAGCTACAAGTACAGAGTACGGCACTGTATGGGCTGCTGCCGGGAAAGTTAACATTGCAGCCAGACCCAGTACAATCAGGTAGGTTTAGGGTGGTTTTGGGGTGGATCTATGATTTTGGGGATTTTCTTTCGTTTTTGGGCGTGATCCTATTCTTTTTGGGGGTGTTTGTGACGTGTTTTATGGTCTCCGTTGGGTTTTGTTGCGTTTTCCGTTGTCATCGTGGTGGAAAATGGTAAATTGCGATTTTTGGAGAACTTCAGGTAGGTTTAGGGGGACTTCTGGGGTGGATTCATGGTATTTGAGTTTTTCTTCTGTTTTTTGGGGTGATCCTGTTCTTTTCTGGGGTGTTTTTGACGTGTTTTTGGGTCTCCGTTGGGTTTCGTTGTGTTGTCAGTCGTCGTTAAGTTCAATGGGAGTGGATTGTGGGGTTTGGAGACGATCAGGTGAGTTTAGGGTGGTTTTGGGGGGAAATTCATGGTATTGGGGTTTTCTTTTCTGATCCAGTTCTTTTTTGGCATGTTTTTGATGTGTTTTTGGGTCTCCGTTGGGTTTTAGTTGGGTTCTTGTTGGTCATCATGTTGGAAAATTGTAAATTGTGGGTTTTGGAGAATATCAGGTAGGTTTAGGGTGGTTTTGGGGTGGATCTATGGTTTTGGGGTTTTCTTCTGTTTTTTTTTTTTTTTTTTTTTTTTTTTTTGTGGTGATCGTGTTCTTTTTTGGGGTGTTTTTGACGTGTTTTGGGGTCTCCGTTGCGTTTTACTTGGCTTCTTATTAGTCATCATGGTGGAAAAGTGTAAATTGTGGGTTTTGGAGAACATCAGGTAGGTTTAGGGGGACCTTCGGGGTGGATCTATGGCTTTTGGGATTATCTTTCTGGTTTGGGGTTGATCGCGTTCTTGTTTGGGGTGTTTTTGAAGTGTTTTGTGGTCTCCATTGGATTTCGTTGGGTTCTCGTTGGTCGTTAAGTTCAATGGGAGTGGATTGTGGGTTTTGGAGAAGATCAAGAGAGTTTAGGGTGGTTTGAAGGGAAATTCATGGTATTGGGGTTTTTTCTTCTGATCCAGTTCTTTTTGGGCGTGTTTTTGACGTGTTTTGGGGTCTCCACTGGGTTTTAGTTGGGTTTTGTTCGTAATCATGTTGGAAAATGGAAAATTCTGGGTTTTGGAGAACACCTGGTAGGTTTAGGATGGTTTTGGGATGGATCTATGGTTTTGTTTTTTTTTTTTTTTCTGTTTTTTGGGGGGTTGATCCTGTTCTTTTTTGGGGTGTTTTTGACATGTTTTGGGGTCTCCGCTGGGTTTTACTTGGCTTCTTATTGGTCATCATGGTGGAAAAGTGTAAATTGTGGGTTTTGGAGTACATCAGGTAGGTTTAGGGGGAATTTTGCGGTGGATCTATGGCTTTTGGGATTTTCTTTCGTTTTTGCGTGTGATCGTGTTCTTTTTTGGGTTGTTTTTGACATGTTTTGTGGTCTCCGTTGGGTTTTGTTGGGTTTTCCTTTGTCATCATGGTGGAAAAGTGTAAATTGTGGGTTTTGGAGATCATCATGTAGGTTTGGGGGGACTTTTGGGGTGGATCTATGGCTTTTGGGGTTTTCTTTCGTTTTTGGGGGTGATCCTGTTCTTGTTTGGGTTGTTTATGACGTTTTTTGGGGTCTCCGTTGGGTGTTGTTGGGTTCCTAATGGGTTTTATGGTGGTCGGGAGTGGACTTTGGGATTTGGAGAACATCAGGTAGGTTTAGGGGGACATTTGGGGTGGATCTATGGTTTTGGGGTATTTTCTTCCAGTTTTCTGGGGTGATCCTGTTCTTTTTTGTGGTGTTTTTGACGTGTTTTGTGGTCTCCGTTAGGTTTTGTTGGGTTCTTGTATTCATCATGGTGAATGGGAGTGAAATGTGGGATTTGGAGAAGATCAGGTGGGTTTAGGGTGGCTTTGTGGGGAACTTCATGGTTTTTGTTTTTTTTTTTTTCTTCTTATCCAGTTCTTTTTTGTGGTGTTTTTAACGTTTTTTGGGGTCTCCGTTGGGTTTCGTTGGGTTTTCCGTTGTCATCATGGTGGAAAATGGTAAATTGTGGGTTTTGGAGAACATCAGGTAGGTTTAGGGGGCCTTTTGGGGTGGATCTATGTCTTTTGGGGTTTACTTCTGTTATTTTGGGATGATCCTGTTCTTTTTTGGGGTGTTTATGCCGTGTTTTGGTGTCTCCGTTGGGCTTTGTTGGGTTCCTAATGGGTTTTATGGTGGTTGGGAGTGGACTTTGGGTTTTGGAGAACATCAGTGTGGTGTTTTTACCGTGCTGGGCAGCTAAACCCCACAACCGCTCTCTCACTCCCCCTCCTTTAGATGAGGAGGGGGAGAAGTAAAGCAAAGAACAACTCACGGGTTGAGATAAGGATAATTATTTAAAGGGAAATAATTATAATAATTAAATAAAGACTACCATGAACTAAACAATTTAACTAAGGGGAAGTAAAAGGGAAAAGGGGAACAAGGGAGGAAAACAAACAAACAAAATAAATGAAAGCTATATGGAAGTGCAGAGGAAAGAAATTACTCTCTACTTCCCACAAATGAGCGATGATTGACCACGTCCTTGAAGCAAGGCCTCAACGCACGCAGCCGGTGTTCGAGAGGAGGACCGAGGTCTTCTCAACGAGAGCCCACCCCTCCCCTCTTCTTCCTGTTTCCTCCTTTTATTGCTGAGTGTGACACCACATGGTATGGAATATCCCTTTGATTGGTTTAGGTCAGCTGCCATAGTGATGTTTCTCTCCTCACTTTTTGCCCAGCCCCTACGAGGGTTAGAGAAAGGCCCAATGCTGTGCCACTGCTGCTCAGCAGTAGACACAACACTGGTGTGATAACACTGCTGTTCCAGCTACAAGTACAGAGTACGGCACTGTATGGGCTGCTGCCGGGAAAGTTAACATTGCAGCCAGACCCAGTACAATCAGGTAGGTTTAGGGTGGTTTTGGGGTGGATCTATGATTTTGGGGATTTTCTTTCGTTTTTGGGCGTGATCCTATTCTTTTTGGGGGTGTTTGTGACGTGTTTTATGGTCTCCGTTGGGTTTTGTTGCGTTTTCCGTTGTCATCGTGGTGGAAAATGGTAAATTGCGATTTTTGGAGAACTTCAGGTAGGTTTAGGGGGACTTCTGGGGTGGATTCATGGTATTTGAGTTTTTCTTCTGTTTTTTGGGGTGATCCTGTTCTTTTCTGGGGTGTTTTTGACGTGTTTTTGGGTCTCCGTTGGGTTTCGTTGTGTTGTCAGTCGTCGTTAAGTTCAATGGGAGTGGATTGTGGGGTTTGGAGACGATCAGGTGAGTTTAGGGTGGTTTTGGGGGGAAATTCATGGTATTGGGGTTTTCTCTTCTGATCCAGTTCTTTTTTGGCGTGTTTTTGATGTGTTTTTGGGTCTCCGTTGGGTTTTAGTTGGGTTCTTGTTGGTCATCATGTTGGAAAATTGTAAATTGTGGGTTTTGGAGAATATCAGGTAGGTTTAGGGTGGTTTTGGGGTGGATCTATGGTTTTGGGGTTTTCTTCTGTTTTTTTTTTTTTTTTTTTTTTTTTTTTTGTGGTGATCGTGTTCTTTTTTGGGGTGTTTTTGACGTGTTTTGGGGTCTCCGTTGCGTTTTACTTGGCTTCTTATTAGTCATCATGGTGGAAAAGTGTAAATTGTGGGTTTTGGAGAACATCAGGTAGGTTTAGGGGGACCTTCGGGGTGGATCTATGGCTTTTGGGATTATCTTTCTGGTTTGGGGTTGATCGCGTTCTTGTTTGGGGTGTTTTTGAAGTGTTTTGTGGTCTCCATTGGATTTCGTTGGGTTCTCGTTGGTCGTTAAGTTCAATGGGAGTGGATTGTGGGTTTTGGAGAAGATCAAGTGAGTTTAGGGTGGTTTGAAGGGAAATTCATGGTATTGGGTTTTTTTCTTCTGATCCAGTTCTTTTTGGGCGTGTTTTTGACGTGTTTTGGGGTCTCCGCTGGGTTTTAGTTGGGTTTTGTTCGTAATCATGTTGGAAAATGGAAAATTCTGGGTTTTGGAGAACACCTGGTAGGTTTAGGATGGTTTTGGGATGGATCTATGGTTTTTTTTTTTTTTTTTTTTTTTTTTCTGTTTTTTGGGGGGTTGATCCTGTTCTTTTTTGGGGTGTTTTTGATGTGTTTTGGGGTCTCCGCTGGGTTTTACTTGGCTTCTTATTGGTCATCATGGTGGAAAAGTGTAAATTGTGGGTTTTGGAGAACATCAGGTAGGTTTAGGGGGAATTTTGCGGTGGATCTATGGCTTTTGGGATTTTCTTTCGTTTTTGCGTGTGATCGTGTTCTTTTTTGGGTTGTTTTTGACGTGTTTTGTGGTCTCCGTTGGGTTTTGTTGGGTTTTCCTTTGTCATCATGGTGGAAAAGTGTAAATTGTGGGTTTTGGAGATCATCATGTAGGTTTGGGGGGACTTTTGGGGTGGATCTATGTCTTTTGGGGTTTTCTTTCGTTTTTGGGGGTGATCCTGTTCTTGTTTGGGTTGTTTATGACGTTTTTTGGGGTCTCCGTTGGGTGTTGTTGGGTTCCTAATGGGTTTTATGGTGGTCGGGAGTGGACTTTGGGATTTGGAGAACATCAGGTAGGTTTAGGGGGACATTTGGGGTGGATCTATGGTTTTGGGGTATTTTCTTCCAGTTTTCTGGGGTGATCCTGTTCTTTTTTGTGGTGTTTTTGACGTGTTTTGTGGTCTCCGTTAGGTTTTGTTGGGTTCTTGTATTCATCATGGTGAATGGGAGTGAAATGTGGGATTTGGAGAAGATCAGGTGGGTTTAGGGTGGCTTTGTGGGGAAATTCATGGTTTTTGTTTTTTTTTTTTTCTTCTTATCCAGTTCTTTTTTGTGGTGTTTTTAACGTTTTTTGGGGTCTCCGTTGGGTTTCGTTGGGTTTTCCGTTGTCATCATGGTGGAAAATGGTAAATTGTGGGTTTTGGAGAACATCAGGTAGGTTTAGGGGGCCTTTTGGGGTGGATCTATGTCTTTTGGGGTTTACTTCTGTTATTTTGGGATGATCCTGTTCTTTTTTGGGGTGTTTATGCCGTGTTTTGGTGTCTCCGTTGGGCTTTGTTGGGTTCCTAATGGGTTTTATGGTGGTTGGGAGTGGACTTTGGGTTTTGGAGAACATCAGTGTGGTGTTTTTACCGTGCTGGGCAGCTAAACCCCACAACCGCTCTCTCACTCCCCCTCCTTTAGATGAGGAGGGGGAGAAGTAAAGCAAAGAACAACTCACGGGTTGAGATAAGGATAATTATTTAAAGGGAAATAATTATAATAATTAAATAAAGACTACCATGAACTAAACAATTTAACTAAGGGGAAGTAAAAGGGAAAAGGGGAACAAGGGAGGAAAACAAACAAACAAAATAAATGAAAGCTATATGGAAGTGCAGAGGAAAGAAATTACTCTCTACTTCCCACAAATGAGCGATGATTGACCACGTCCTTGAAGCAAGGCCTCAACGCACGCAGCCGGTGTTCGAGAGGAGGACCGAGGTCTTCTCAACGAGAGCCCACCCCTCCCCTCTTCTTCCTGTTTCCTCCTTTTATTGCTGAGTGTGACACCACATGGTATGGAATATCCCTTTGATTGGTTTAGGTCAGCTGCCATAGTGATGTTTCTCTCCTCACTTTTTGCCCAGCCCCTACGAGGGTTAGAGAAAGGCCCAATGCTGTGCCACTGCTGCTCAGCAGTAGACACAACACTGGTGTGATAACACTGCTGTTCCAGCTACAAGTACAGAGTACGGCACTGTATGGGCTGCTGCCGGGAAAGTTAACATTGCAGCCAGACCCAGTACAATCAGGTAGGTTTAGGGTGGTTTTGGGGTGGATCTATGATTTTGGGGATTTTCTTTCGTTTTTGGGCGTGATCCTATTCTTTTTGGGGGTGTTTGTGACGTGTTTTATGGTCTCCGTTGGGTTTTGTTGCGTTTTCCGTTGTCATCGTGGTGGAAAATGGTAAATTGCGATTTTTGGAGAACTTCAGGTAGGTTTAGGGGGACTTCTGGGGTGGATTCATGGTATTTGAGTTTTTCTTCTGTTTTTTGGGGTGATCCTGTTCTTTTCTGGGGTGTTTTTGACGTGTTTTTGGGTCTCCGTTGGGTTTCGTTGTGTTGTCAGTCGTCGTTAAGTTCAATGGGAGTGGATTGTGGGGTTTGGAGACGATCAGGTGAGTTTAGGGTGGTTTTGGGGGGAAATTCATGGTATTGGGGTTTTCTCTTCTGATCCAGTTCTTTTTTGGCGTGTTTTTGATGTGTTTTTGGGTCTCCGTTGGGTTTTAGTTGGGTTCTTGTTGGTCATCATGTTGGAAAATTGTAAATTGTGGGTTTTGGAGAATATCAGGTAGGTTTAGGGTGGTTTTGGGGTGGATCTATGGTTTTGGGGTTTTCTTCTGTTTTTTTTTTTTTTTTTTTTTTTTTTTTTTGTGGTGATCGTGTTCTTTTTTGGGGTGTTTTTGACGTGTTTTGGGGTCTCCGTTGCGTTTTACTTGGCTTCTTATTAGTCATCATGGTGGAAAAGTGTAAATTGTGGGTTTTGGAGTACATCAGGTAGGTTTAGGGGGACTTTTGGGGTGGATCTATGGCTTTTGGGATTATCTTTCTGGTTTGGGGTTGATCGCGTTCTTGTTTGGGGTGTTTTTGAAGTGTTTTGTGGTCTCCATTGGATTTCGTTGGGTTCTCGTTGGTCGTTAAGTTCAATGGGAGTGGATTGTGGGTTTTGGAGAAGATCAAGAGAGTTTAGGGTGGTTTGGGGGGAAATTCATGGTATTGGGTTTTTCTCTTCTGATCCAGTTCTTTTTTGGCGTGTTTTTGACGTGTTTTTGGGTCTCCGTTGGGTTTTAGTTGGGTTTTGTTCGTAATCATGTTGGAAAATGGAAAATTCTGGGTTTTGGAGAACACCTGGTAGGTTTAGGATGGTTTTGGGATGGATCTATGGTTTTGTTTTTTTTTTTTTCTGTTTTTTTGGGGGGTTGATCCTGTTTTTTTTGGGGTGTTTTTGACGTGTTTTGGGGTCTCCGCTGGGTTTCGTTGGGTTTTCCTTTGTCATCATGGTGGAAAAGTGTAAATTGTGGGTTTTGGAGAACATCAGGTAGGTTTAGGGGGACCTTCGGGGTGGATCTATGGCTTTTGGGATTATCTTTTTGGTTTGGGGTTGATCGCGTTCTTGTTTGGGGTGTTTTTGAAGTGTTTTGTGGTCTCCATTGGATTTCGTTGGGTTCTCGTTGGTCGTTAAGTTCAATGGGAGTGGATTGTGGGTTTTGGAGAAGATCAAGTGAGTTTAGGGTGGTTTGAAGGGAAATTCATGGTATTGGGGTTTTTTCTTCTGATCCAGTTCTTTTTGGGCGTGTTTTTGACGTGTTTTGGGGTCTCCGCTGGGTTTTAGTTGGGTTTTGTTCGTAATCATGTTGGAAAATGGAAAATTCTCGGTTTTGGAGAACACCTGGTAGGTTTAGGATGGTTTTGGGATGGATCTATGGTTTTGTTTTTTTTTTTTTTTTTTTCTGTTTTTTGGGGGGTTGATCCTGTTCTTTTTTGGGGTGTTTTTGACGTGTTTTGGGGTCTCCGCTGGGTTTTACTTGGCTTCTTATTGGTCATCATGGTGGAAAAGTGTAAATTGTGGGTTTTGGAGAACATCAGGTAGGTTTAGGGGGACCTTCGGGGTGGATCTATGGCTTTTGGGATTATCTTTTTGGTTTGGGGTTGATCGCGTTCTTGTTTGGGGTGTTTTTGAAGTGTTTTGTGGTCTCCATTGGATTTCGTTGGGTTCTCGTTGGTCGTTAAGTTCAATGGGAGTGGATTGTGGGTTTTGGAGAAGATCAAGTGAGTTTAGGGTGGTTTGAAGGGAAATTCATGGTATTGGGGTTTTTTCTTCTGATCCAGTTCTTTTTGGGCGTGTTTTTGACGTGTTTTGGGGTCTCCGCTGGGTTTTAGTTGGGTTTTGTTCGTAATCATGTTGGAAAATGGAAAATTCTGGGTTTTGGAGAACACCTGGTAGGTTTAGGATGGTTTTGGGATGGATCTATGGTTTTGTTTTTTTTTTTTTTTCTGTTTTTTGGGGGGTTGATCCTGTTCTTTTTTGGGGTGTTTTTGACGTGTTTTGGGGTCTCCGCTGGGTTTTACTTGGCTTCTTATTGGTCATCATGGTGGAAAAGTGTAAATTGTGGGTTTTGGAGAACATCAGGTAGGTTTAGGGGGAATTTTGCGGTGGATCTATGGCTTTTGGGATTTTCTTTCGTTTTTGTGTGTGATCGTGTTCTTTTTTGGGTTGTTTTTGACGTGTTTTGTGGTCTCCGTTGGGTTTTGTTGGGTTTTCCTTTGTCATCATGGTGGAAAAGTGTAAATTGTGGGTTTGGAGATCATCATGTAGGTTTGGGGGGACTTTTGGGGTGGATCTATGGCTTTTGGGATTTTCTTTCGTTTTTGCGTGTGATCGTTTTCTTTTTGGGTTGTTTTTGACGTGTTTTGTGGTCTCCGTTGGGTTTTGTTGGGTTTTCCTTTGTCATCATGGTGGAAAAGTGTAAATTGTGGGTTTTGGAGATCATCATGTAGGTTTGGGGGGACTTTTGGGTTGGATCTATGGCTTTTGGGGTTTTCTTTCGTTTTTGGGGGTGATCCTGTTCTTGTTTGGGTTGTTTATGACGTTTTTTGGGGTCTCCGTTGGGTGTTGTTGGGTTCCTAATGGGTTTTATGGTGGTCGGGAGTGGACTTTGGGATTTGGAGAACATCAGGTAGGTTTAGGGGGACATTTGGGGTGGATCTATGGTTTTGGGGTATTTTCTTCCAGTTTTCTGGGGTGATCCTGTTCTTTTTTGTGGTGTTTTTGACGTGTTTTGTGGTCTCCGTTAGGTTTTGTTGGGTTCTTGTATTCATCATGGTGAATGGGAGCGAAATGTGGGATTTGGAGAAGATCAGGTGGGTTTAGGGTGGCTTTGTGGGGAACTTCATGGTTTTTGTTTTTTTTTTTTCTTCTTATCCAGTTCTTTTTTGTGGTGTTTTTAACGTTTTTTGGGGTCTCCGTTGGGTTTCGTTGGGTTTTCCGTTGTCATCATGGTGGAAAATGGTAAATTGTGGGTTTTGGAGAACATCAGGTAGGTTTAGGGGGCCTTTTGGGGTGGATCTATGTCTTTTGGGGTTTACTTCTGTTATTTTGGGATGATCCTGTTCTTTTTTGGGGTGTTTATGCCGTGTTTTGGTGTCTCCGTTGGGCTTTGTTGGGTTCCTAATGGGTTTTATGGTGGTTGGGAGTGGACTTTGGGTTTTGGAGAACATCAGTGTGGTGTTTTTACCGTGCTGGGCAGCTAAACCCCACAATCGCTCTCTCACTCCCCCTCCTTTAGATGAGGAGGGGGAGAAGTAAAGCAAAGAACAACTCACGGGTTGAGATAAGGATAATTATTTAAAGGGAAATAATTATAATAATTAAATAAAGACTACCATGAACTAAACAATTTAACTAAGGGGAAGTAAAAGGGAAAAGGGGAACAAGGGAGGAAAACAAACAAACAAAATAAATGAAAGCTATATGGAAGTGCAGAGGAAAGAAATTACTCTCTACTTCCCACAAATGAGCGATGATTGACCACGTCCTTGAAGCAAGGCCTCAACGCACGCAGCCGGTGTTCGAGAGGAGGACCGAGGTCTTCTCAACGAGAGCCCACCCCTCCCCTCTTCTTCCTGTTTCCTCCTTTTATTGCTGAGTGTGACACCACATGGTATGGAATATCCCTTTGATTGGTTTAGGTCAGCTGCCATAGTGATGTTTCTCTCCTCACTTTTTGCCCAGCCCCTACGAGGGTTAGAGAAAGGCCCAATGCTGTGCCACTGCTGCTCAGCAGTAGACACAACACTGGTGTGATAACACTGCTGTTCCAGCTACAAGTACAGAGTACAGCACTGTATGGGCTGCTGCCGGGAAAGTTAACATTGCAGCCAGACCCAGTACAATCAGGTAGGTTTAGGGTGGTTTTGGGGTGGATCTATGATTTTGGGGATTTTCTTTCGTTTTTGGGCGTGATCCTATTCTTTTTGGGGGTGTTTGTGACGTGTTTTATGGTCTCCGTTGGGTTTTGTTGCGTTTTCCATTGTCATCGTGGTGGAAAATGGTAAATTGCGATTTTTGGAGAACTTCAGGTAGGTTTAGGGGGACTTCTGGGGTGGATTCATGGTATTTGAGTTTTTCTTCTGTTTTTTGGGGTGATCCTGTTCTTTTCTGGGGTGTTTTTGACGTGTTTTTGGGTCTCCGTTGGGTTTCGTTGTGTTGTCAGTCGTCGTTAAGTTCAATGGGAGTGGATTGTGGGGTTTGGAGACGATCAGGTGAGTTTAGGGTGGTTTTGGGGGGAAATTCATGGTATTGGGGTTTTCTCTTCTGATCCAGTTCTTTTTTGGCGTGTTTTTGATGTGTTTTTGGGTCTCCGTTGGGTTTTAGTTGGGTTCTTGTTGGTCATCATGTTGGAAAATTGTAAATTGTGGGTTTTGGAGAATATCAGGTAGGTTTAGGGTGGTTTTGGGGTGGATCTATGGTTTTGGGGTTTTCTTCTGTTTTTTTTTTTTTTTTTTTTTTTTTTTTTTTTTGTGGTGATCGTGTTCTTTTTTGGGGTGTTTTTGACGTGTTTTGGGGTCTCCGTTGCGTTTTACTTGGCTTCTTATTAGTCATCATGGTGGAAAAGTGTAAATTGTGGGTTTTGGAGAACATCAGGTAGGTTTAGGGGGACCTTCGGGGTGGATCTATGGCTTTTGGGATTATCTTTCTGGTTTGGGGTTGATCGCGTTCTTGTTTGGGGTGTTTTTGAAGTGTTTTGTGGTCTCCATTGGATTTCGTTGGGTTCTCGTTGGTCGTTAAGTTCAATGGGAGTGGATTGTGGGTTTTGGAGAAGATCAAGTGAGTTTAGGGTGGTTTGAAGGGAAATTCATGGTATTGGGGTTTTTTCTTCTGATCCAGTTCTTTTTGGGCGTGTTTTTGACGTGTTTTGGGGTCTCCGCTGGGTTTTAGTTGGGTTTTGTTCGTAATCATGTTGGAAAATGGAAAATTCTCGGTTTTGGAGAACACCTTGTAGGTTTAGGATGGTTTTGGGATGGATCTATGGTTTTTTTTTTTTTTTTTTTTTTTTTTCTGTTTTTTGGGGGGTTGATCCTGTTCTTTTTTGGGGTGTTTTTGATGTGTTTTGGGGTCTCCGCTGGGTTTTACTTGGCTTCTTATTGGTCATCATGGTGGAAAAGTGTAAATTGTGGGTTTTGGAGAACATCAGGTAGGTTTAGGGGGAATTTTGCGGTGGATCTATGGCTTTTGGGATTTTCTTTCGTTTTTGCGTGTGATCGTGTTCTTTTTTGGGTTGTTTTTGACGTGTTTTGTGGTCTCCGTTGGGTTTTGTTGGGTTTTCCTTTGTCATCATGGTGGAAAAGTGTAAATTGTGGGTTTTGGAGATCATCATGTAGGTTTGGGGGGACTTTTGGGGTGGATCTATGTCTTTTGGGGTTTTCTTTCGTTTTTGGGGGTGATCCTGTTCTTGTTTGGGTTGTTTATGACGTTTTTTGGGGTCTCCGTTGGGTGTTGTTGGGTTCCTAATGGGTTTTATGGTGGTCGGGAGTGGACTTTGGGATTTGGAGAACATCAGGTAGGTTTAGGGGGCCTTTTGGGGTGGATCTATGTCTTTTGGGGTTTACTTCTGTTATTTTGGGATGATCCTGTTCTTTTTTGGGGTGTTTATGCCGTGTTTTGGTGTCTCCGTTGGGCTTTGTTGGGTTCCTAATGGGTTTTATGGTGGTTGGGAGTGGACTTTGGGTTTTGGAGAACATCAGTGTGGTGTTTTTACCGTGCTGGGCAGCTAAACCCCACAACCGCTCTCTCACTCCCCCTCCTTTAGATGAGGAGGGGGAGAAGTAAAGCAAAGAACAACTCACGGGTTGAGATAAGGATAATTATTTAAAGGGAAATAATTATAATAATTAAATAAAGACTACCATGAACTAAACAATTTAACTAAGGGGAAGTAAAAGGGAAAAGGGGAACAAGGGAGGAAAACAAACAAACAAAATAAATGAAAGCTATATGGAAGTGCAGAGGAAAGAAATTACTCTCTACTTCCCACAAATGAGCGATGATTGACCACGTCCTTGAAGCAAGGCCTCAACGCACGCAGCCGGTGTTCGAGAGGAGGACCGAGGTCTTCTCAACGAGAGCCCACCCCTCCCCTCTTCTTCCTGTTTCCTCCTTTTATTGCTGAGTGTGACACCACATGGTATGGAATATCCCTTTGATTGGTTTAGGTCAGCTGCCATAGTGATGTTTCTCTCCTCACTTTTTGCCCAGCCCCTACGAGGGTTAGAGAAAGGCCCAATGCTGTGCCACTGCTGCTCAGCAGTAGACACAACACTGGTGTGATAACACTGCTGTTCCAGCTACAAGTACAGAGTACGGCACTGTATGGGCTGCTGCCGGGAAAGTTAACATTGCAGCCAGACCCAGTACAATCAGGTAGGTTTAGGGTGGTTTTGGGGTGGATCTATGATTTTGGGGATTTTCTTTCGTTTTTGGGCGTGATCCTATTCTTTTTGGGGGTGTTTGTGACGTGTTTTATGGTCTCCGTTGGGTTTTGTTGCGTTTTCCGTTGTCATCGTGGTGGAAAATGGTAAATTGCGATTTTTGGAGAACTTCAGGTAGGTTTAGGGGGACTTCTGGGGTGGATTCATGGTATTTGAGTTTTTCTTCTGTTTTTTGGGGTGATCCTGTTCTTTTCTGGGGTGTTTTTGACGTGTTTTTGGGTCTCCGTTGGGTTTCGTTGTGTTGTCAGTCGTCGTTAAGTTCAATGGGAGTGGATTGTGGGGTTTGGAGACGATCAGGTGAGTTTAGGGTGGTTTTGGGGGGAAATTCATGGTATTGGGGTTTTCTCTTCTGATCCAGTTCTTTTTTGGCGTGTTTTTGATGTGTTTTTGGGTCTCCGTTGGGTTTTAGTTGGGTTCTTGTTGGTCATCATGTTGGAAAATTGTAAATTGTGGGTTTTGGAGAATATCAGGTAGGTTTAGGGTGGTTTTGGGGTGGATCTATGGTTTTGGGGTTTTCTTCTGTTTTTTTTTTTTTTTTTTTTTTTTTTTTTTGTGGTGATCGTGTTCTTTTTTGGGGTGTTTTTGACGTGTTTTGGGGTCTCCGTTGCGTTTTACTTGGCTTCTTATTAGTCATCATGGTGGAAAAGTGTAAATTGTGGGTTTTGGAGTACATCAGGTAGGTTTAGGGGGACTTTTGGGGTGGATCTATGGCTTTTGGGATTATCTTTCTGGTTTGGGGTTGATCGCGTTCTTGTTTGCGGTGTTTTTGAAGTGTTTTGTGGTCTCCATTGGATTTCGTTGGGTTCTCGTTGGTCGTTAAGTTCAATGGGAGTGGATTGTGGGTTTTGGAGAAGATCAAGAGAGTTTAGGGTGGTTTGGGGGGAAATTCATGGTATTGGGTTTTTCTCTTCTGATCCAGTTCTTTTTTGGCGTGTTTTTGACGTGTTTTTGGGTCTCCGTTGGGTTTTAGTTGGGTTTTGTTCGTAATCATGTTGGAAAATGGAAAATTCTGGGTTTTGGAGAACACCTGGTAGGTTTAGGATGGTTTTGGGATGGATCTATGGTTTTGTTTTTTTTTTTTTCTGTTTTTTTGGGGGGTTGATCCTGTTTTTTTTGGGGTGTTTTTGACGTGTTTTGGGGTCTCCGCTGGGTTTCGTTGGGTTTTCCTTTGTCATCATGGTGGAAAAGTGTAAATTGTGGGTTTTGGAGAACATCAGGTAGGTTTAGGGGGACCTTCGGGGTGGATCTATGGCTTTTGGGATTATCTTTTTGGTTTGGGGTTGATCGCGTTCTTGTTTGGGGTGTTTTTGAAGTGTTTTGTGGTCTCCATTGGATTTCGTTGGGTTCTCGTTGGTCGTTAAGTTCAATGGGAGTGGATTGTGGGTTTTGGAGAAGATCAAGTGAGTTTAGGGTGGTTTGAAGGGAAATTCATGGTATTGGGGTTTTTTCTTCTGATCCAGTTCTTTTTGGGCGTGTTTTTGACGTGTTTTGGGGTCTCCGCTGGGTTTTAGTTGGGTTTTGTTCGTAATCATGTTGGAAAATGGAAAATTCTCGGTTTTGGAGAACACCTGGTAGGTTTAGGATGGTTTTGGGATGGATCTATGGTTTTGTTTTTTTTTTTTTTTTCTGTTTTTTGGGGGGTTGATCCTGTTCTTTTTTGGGGTGTTTTTGACGTGTTTTGGGGTCTCCGCTGGGTTTTACTTGGCTTCTTATTGGTCATCATGGTGGAAAAGTGTAAATTGTGGGTTTTGGAGAACATCAGGTAGGTTTAGGGGGACCTTCGGGGTGGATCTATGGCTTTTGGGATTATCTTTTTGGTTTGGGGTTGATCGCGTTCTTGTTTGGGGTGTTTTTGAAGTGTTTTGTGGTCTCCATTGGATTTCGTTGGGTTCTCGTTGGTCGTTAAGTTCAATGGGAGTGGATTGTGGGTTTTGGAGAAGATCAAGTGAGTTTAGGGTGGTTTGAAGGGAAATTCATGGTATTGGGGTTTTTTCTTCTGATCCAGTTCTTTTTGGGCGTGTTTTTGACGTGTTTTGGGGTCTCCGCTGGGTTTTAGTTGGGTTTTGTTCGTAATCATGTTGGAAAATGGAAAATTCTGGGTTTTGGAGAACACCTGGTAGGTTTAGGATGGTTTTGGGATGGATCTATGGTTTTGTTTTTTTTTTTTTTTCTGTTTTTTGGGGGGTTGATCCTGTTCTTTTTTGGGGTGTTTTTGACGTGTTTTGGGGTCTCCGCTGGGTTTTACTTGGCTTCTTATTGGTCATCATGGTGGAAAAGTGTAAATTGTGGGTTTTGGAGAACATCAGGTAGGTTTAGGGGGAATTTTGCGGTGGATCTATGGCTTTTGGGATTTTCTTTCGTTTTTGTGTGTGATCGTGTTCTTTTTTGGGTTGTTTTTGACGTGTTTTGTGGTCTCCGTTGGGTTTTGTTGGGTTTTCCTTTGTCATCATGGTGGAAAAGTGTAAATTGTGGGTTTGGAGATCATCATGTAGGTTTGGGGGGACTTTTGGGGTGGATCTATGGCTTTTGGGATTTTCTTTCGTTTTTGCGTGTGATCGTTTTCTTTTTGGGTTGTTTTTGACGTGTTTTGTGGTCTCCGTTGGGTTTTGTTGGGTTTTCCTTTGTCATCATGGTGGAAAAGTGTAAATTGTGGGTTTTGGAGATCATCATGTAGGTTTGGGGGGACTTTTGGGTTGGATCTATGGCTTTTGGGGTTTTCTTTCGTTTTTGGGGGTGATCCTGTTCTTGTTTGGGTTGTTTATGACGTTTTTTGGGGTCTCCGTTGGGTGTTGTTGGGTTCCTAATGGGTTTTATGGTGGTCGGGAGTGGACTTTGGGATTTGGAGAACATCAGGTAGGTTTAGGGGGACATTTGGGGTGGATCTATGGTTTTGGGGTATTTTCTTCCAGTTTTCTGGGGTGATCCTGTTCTTTTTTGTGGTGTTTTTGACGTGTTTTGTGGTCTCCGTTAGGTTTTGTTGGGTTCTTGTATTCATCATGGTGAATGGGAGCGAAATGTGGGATTTGGAGAAGATCAGGTGGGTTTAGGGTGGCTTTGTGGGGAACTTCATGGTTTTTGTTTTTTTTTTTTCTTCTTATCCAGTTCTTTTTTGTGGTGTTTTTAACGTTTTTTGGGGTCTCCGTTGGGTTTCGTTGGGTTTTCCGTTGTCATCATGGTGGAAAATGGTAAATTGTGGGTTTTGGAGAACATCAGGTAGGTTTAGGGGGCCTTTTGGGGTGGATCTATGTCTTTTGGGGTTTACTTCTGTTATTTTGGGATGATCCTGTTCTTTTTTGGGGTGTTTATGCCGTGTTTTGGTGTCTCCGTTGGGCTTTGTTGGGTTCCTAATGGGTTTTATGGTGGTTGGGAGTGGACTTTGGGTTTTGGAGAACATCAGTGTGGTGTTTTTACCGTGCTGGGCAGCTAAACCCCACAATCGCTCTCTCACTCCCCCTCCTTTAGATGAGGAGGGGGAGAAGTAAAGCAAAGAACAACTCACGGGTTGAGATAAGGATAATTATTTAAAGGGAAATAATTATAATAATTAAATAAAGACTACCATGAACTAAACAATTTAACTAAGGGGAAGTAAAAGGGAAAAGGGGAACAAGGGAGGAAAACAAACAAACAAAATAAATGAAAGCTATATGGAAGTGCAGAGGAAAGAAATTACTCTCTACTTCCCACAAATGAGCGATGATTGACCACGTCCTTGAAGCAAGGCCTCAACGCACGCAGCCGGTGTTCGAGAGGAGGACCGAGGTCTTCTCAACGAGAGCCCACCCCTCCCCTCTTCTTCCTGTTTCCTCCTTTTATTGCTGAGTGTGACACCACATGGTATGGAATATCCCTTTGATTGGTTTAGGTCAGCTGCCATAGTGATGTTTCTCTCCTCACTTTTTGCCCACCCCCTAGGAGGGTTAGAGAAAGGCCCAATGCTGTGCCACTGCTGCTCAGCAGTAGACACAACACTGGTGTGATAACACTGCTGTTCCAGCTACAAGTACAGAGTACGGCACTGTATGGGCTGCTGCCGGGAAAGTTAACATTGCAGCCAGACCCAGTACAATCAGGTAGGTTTAGGGTGGTTTTGGGGTGGATCTATGATTTTGGGGATTTTCTTTCGTTTTTGGGCGTGATCCTATTCTTTTTGGGGGTGTTTGTGACGTGTTTTATGGTCTCCGTTGGGTTTTGTTGCGTTTTCCGTTGTCATCGTGGTGGAAAATGGTAAATTGCGATTTTTGGAGAACTTCAGGTAGGTTTAGGGGGACTTCTGGGGTGGATTCATGGTATTTGAGTTTTTCTTCTGTTTTTTGGGGTGATCCTGTTCTTTTCTGGGGTGTTTTTGACGTGTTTTTGGGTCTCCGTTGGGTTTCGTTGTGTTGTCAGTCGTCGTTAAGTTCAATGGGAGTGGATTGTGGGGTTTGGAGACGATCAGGTGAGTTTAGGGTGGTTTTGGGGGGAAATTCATGGTATTGGGGTTTTCTTTTCTGATCCAGTTCTTTTTTGGCATGTTTTTGATGTGTTTTTGGGTCTCCGTTGGGTTTTAGTTGGGTTCTTGTTGGTCATCATGTTGGAAAATTGTAAATTGTGGGTTTTGGAGAATATCAGGTAGGTTTAGGGTGGTTTTGGGGTGGATCTATGGTTTTGGGGTTTTCTTCTGTTTTTTTTTTTTTTTTGTGGTGATCGTGTTCTTTTTTGGGGTGTTTTTGACGTGTTTTGGGGTCTCCGTTGCGTTTTACTTGGCTTCTTATTAGTCATCAGGGTGGAAAAGTGTAAATTGTGGGTTTTGGAGAACATCAGGTAGGTTTAGGGGGACCTTCGGGGTGGATCTATGGCTTTTGGGATTATCTTTCTGGTTTGGGGTTGATCGCGTTCTTGTTTGGGGTGTTTTTGAAGTGTTTTGTGGTCTCCATTGGATTTCGTTGGGTTCTCGTTGGTCGTTAAGTTCAATGGGAGTGGATTGTGGGTTTTGGAGAAGATCAAGAGAGTTTAGGGTGGTTTGAAGGGAAATTCATGGTATTGGGGTTTTTTCTTCTGATCCAGTTCTTTTTGGGCGTGTTTTTGACGTGTTTTGGGGTCTCCACTGGGTTTTAGTTGGGTTTTGTTCGTAATCATGTTGGAAAATGGAAAATTCTGGGTTTTGGAGAACACCTGGTAGGTTTAGGATGGTTTTGGGATGGATCTATGGTTTTGTTTTTTTTTTTTTTTCTGTTTTTTGGGGGGTTGATCCTGTTCTTTTTTGGGGTGTTTTTGACGTGTTTTGGGGTCTCCGCTGGGTTTTACTTGGCTTCTTATTGGTCATCATGGTGGAAAAGTGTAAATTGTGGGTTTTGGAGAACATCAGGTAGGTTTAGGGGGAATTTTGCGGTGGATCTATGGCTTTTGGGATTTTCTTTCGTTTTTGTGTGTGATCGTGTTCTTTTTTGGGTTGTTTTTGACGTGTTTTGTGGTCTCCGTTGGGTTTTGTTGGGTTTTCCTTTGTCATCATGGTGGAAAAGTGTAAATTGTGGGTTTGGAGATCATCATGTAGGTTTGGGGGGACTTTTGGGGTGGATCTATGGCTTTTGGGATTTTCTTTCGTTTTTGCGTGTGATCGTTTTCTTTTTGGGTTGTTTTTGACGTGTTTTGTGGTCTCCGTTGGGTTTTGTTGGGTTTTCCTTTGTCATCATGGTGGAAAAGTGTAAATTGTGGGTTTTGGAGATCATCATGTAGGTTTGGGGGGACTTTTGGGTTGGATCTATGGCTTTTGGGGTTTTCTTTCGTTTTTGGGGGTGATCCTGTTCTTGTTTGGGTTGTTTATGACGTTTTTTGGGGTCTCCGTTGGGTGTTGTTGGGTTCCTAATGGGTTTTATGGTGGTCGGGAGTGGACTTTGGGATTTGGAGAACATCAGGTAGGTTTAGGGGGACATTTGGGGTGGATCTATGGTTTTGGGGTATTTTCTTCCAGTTTTCTGGGGTGATCCTGTTCTTTTTTGTGGTGTTTTTGACGTGTTTTGTGGTCTCCGTTAGGTTTTGTTGGGTTCTTGTATTCATCATGGTGAATGGGAGCGAAATGTGGGATTTGGAGAAGATCAGGTGGGTTTAGGGTGGCTTTGTGGGGAACTTCATGGTTTTTGTTTTTTTTTTTTCTTCTTATCCAGTTCTTTTTTGTGGTGTTTTTAACGTTTTTTGGGGTCTCCGTTGGGTTTCGTTGGGTTTTCCGTTGTCATCATGGTGGAAAATGGTAAATTGTGGGTTTTGGAGAACATCAGGTAGGTTTAGGGGGCCTTTTGGGGTGGATCTATGTCTTTTGGGGTTTACTTCTGTTATTTTGGGATGATCCTGTTCTTTTTTGGGGTGTTTATGCCGTGTTTTGGTGTCTCCGTTGGGCTTTGTTGGGTTCCTAATGGGTTTTATGGTGGTTGGGAGTGGACTTTGGGTTTTGGAGAACATCAGTGTGGTGTTTTTACCGTGCTGGGCAGCTAAACCCCACAATCGCTCTCTCACTCCCCCTCCTTTAGATGAGGAGGGGGAGAAGTAAAGCAAAGAACAACTCACGGGTTGAGATAAGGATAATTATTTAAAGGGAAATAATTATAATAATTAAATAAAGACTACCATGAACTAAACAATTTAACTAAGGGGAAGTAAAAGGGAAAAGGGGAACAAGGGAGGAAAACAAACAAACAAAATAAATGAAAGCTATATGGAAGTGCAGAGGAAAGAAATTACTCTCTACTTCCCACAAATGAGCGATGATTGACCACGTCCTTGAAGCAAGGCCTCAACGCACGCAGCCGGTGTTCGAGAGGAGGACCGAGGTCTTCTCAACGAGAGCCCACCCCTCCCCTCTTCTTCCTGTTTCCTCCTTTTATTGCTGAGTGTGACACCACATGGTATGGAATATCCCTTTGATTGGTTTAGGTCAGCTGCCATAGTGATGTTTCTCTCCTCACTTTTTGCCCACCCCCTAGGAGGGTTAGAGAAAGGCCCAATGCTGTGCCACTGCTGCTCAGCAGTAGACACAACACTGGTGTGATAACACTGCTGTTCCAGCTACAAGTACAGAGTACGGCACTGTATGGGCTGCTGCCGGGAAAGTTAACATTCCAGCCAGACCCAGTACAATCAGGTAGGGTTAGGGTGGTTTTGGGGTGGATCTATGATTTTGGGGATTTTCTTTCGTTTTTGGGCGTGATCCTATTCTTTTTGGGGGTGTTTGTGACGTGTTTTATGGTCTCCGTTGGGTTTTGTTGCGTTTTCCGTTGTCATCGTGGTGGAAAATGGTAAATTGCGATTTTTGGAGAACTTCAGGTAGGTTTAGGGGGACTTCTGGGGTGGATTCATGGTATTTGAGTTTTTCTTCTGTTTTTTGGGGTGATCCTGTTCTTTTCTGGGGTGTTTTTGACGTGTTTTTGGGTCTCCGTTGGGTTTCGTTGTGTTGTCAGTCGTCGTTAAGTTCAATGGGAGTGGATTGTGGGGTTTGGAGACGATCAGGTGAGTTTAGGGTGGTTTTGGGGGGAAATTCATGGTATTGGGGTTTTCTTTTCTGATCCAGTTCTTTTTTGGCATGTTTTTGATGTGTTTTTGGGTCTCCGTTGGGTTTTAGTTGGGTTCTTGTTGGTCATCATGTTGGAAAATTGTAAATTGTGGGTTTTGGAGAATATCAGGTAGGTTTAGGGTGGTTTTGGGGTGGATCTATGGTTTTGGGGTTTTCTTCTGTTTTTTTTTTTTTTTTGTGGTGATCGTGTTCTTTTTTGGGGTGTTTTTGACGTGTTTTGGGGTCTCCGTTGCGTTTTACTTGGCTTCTTATTAGTCATCATGGTGGAAAAGTGTAAATTGTGGGTTTTGGAGAACATCAGGTAGGTTTAGGGGGACCTTCGGGGTGGATCTATGGCTTTTGGGATTATCTTTCTGGTTTGGGGTTGATCGCGTTCTTGTTTGGGGTGTTTTTGAAGTGTTTTGTGGTCTCCATTGGATTTCGTTGGGTTCTCGTTGGTCGTTAAGTTCAATGGGAGTGGATTGTGGGTTTTGGAGAAGATCAAGAGAGTTTAGGGTGGTTTGAAGGGAAATTCATGGTATTGGGGTTTTTTCTTCTGATCCAGTTCTTTTTGGGCGTGTTTTTGACGTGTTTTGGGGTCTCCACTGGGTTTTAGTTGGGTTTTGTTCGTAATCATGTTGGAAAATGGAAAATTCTGGGTTTTGGAGAACACCTGGTAGGTTTAGGATGGTTTTGGGATGGATCTATGGTTTTGTTTTTTTTTTTTTTTCTGTTTTTTGGGGGGTTGATCCTGTTCTTTTTTGGGGTGTTTTTGACGTGTTTTGGGGTCTCCGCTGGGTTTTACTTGGCTTCTTATTGGTCATCATGGTGGAAAAGTGTAAATTGTGGGTTTTGGAGAACATCAGGTAGGTTTAGGGGGAATTTTGCGGTGGATCTATGGCTTTTGGGATTTTCTTTCGTTTTTGCGTGTGATCGTGTTCTTTTTTGGGTTGTTTTTGACATGTTTTGTGGTCTCCGTTGGGTTTTGTTGGGTTTTCCTTTGTCATCATGGTGGAAAAGTGTAAATTGTGGGTTTTGGAGATCATCATGTAGGTTTGGGGGGACTTTTGGGGTGGATCTATGGCTTTTGGGGTTTTCTTTCGTTTTTGGGGGTGATCCTGTTCTTGTTTGGGTTGTTTATGACGTTTTTTGGGGTCTCCGTTGGGTGTTGTTGGGTTCCTAATGGGTTTTATGGTGGTCGGGAGTGGACTTTGGGATTTGGAGAACATCAGGTAGGTTTAGGGGGACATTTGGGGTGGATCTATGGTTTTGGGGTATTTTCTTCCAGTTTTCTGGGGTGATCCTGTTCTTTTTTGTGGTGTTTTTGACGTGTTTTGTGGTCTCCGTTAGGTTTTGTTGGGTTCTTGTATTCATCATGGTGAATGGGAGTGAAATGTGGGATTTGGAGAAGATCAGGTGGGTTTAGGGTGGCTTTGTGGGGAACTTCATGGTTTTTGTTTTTTTTTTTTTCTTCTTATCCAGTTCTTTTTTGTGGTGTTTTTAACGTTTTTTGGGGTCTCCGTTGGGTTTCGTTGGGTTTTCCGTTGTCATCATGGTGGAAAATGGTAAATTGTGGGTTTTGGAGAACATCAGGTAGGTTTAGGGGGCCTTTTGGGGTGGATCTATGTCTTTTGGGGTTTACTTCTGTTATTTTGGGATGATCCTGTTCTTTTTTGGGGTGTTTATGCCGTGTTTTGGTGTCTCCGTTGGGCTTTGTTGGGTTCCTAATGGGTTTTATGGTGGTTGGGAGTGGACTTTGGGTTTTGGAGAACATCAGTGTGGTGTTTTTACCGTGCTGGGCAGCTAAACCCCACAACCGCTCTCTCACTCCCCCTCCTTTAGATGAGGAGGGGGAGAAGTAAAGCAAAGAACAACTCACGGGTTGAGATAAGGATAATTATTTAAAGGGAAATAATTATAATAATTAAATAAAGACTACCATGAACTAAACAATTTAACTAAGGGGAAGTAAAAGGGAAAAGGGGAACAAGGGAGGAAAACAAACAAACAAAATAAATGAAAGCTATATGGAAGTGCAGAGGAAAGAAATTACTCTCTACTTCCCACAAATGAGCGATGATTGACCACGTCCTTGAAGCAAGGCCTCAACGCACGCAGCCGGTGTTCGAGAGGAGGACCGAGGTCTTCTCAACGAGAGCCCACCCCTCCCCTCTTCTTCCTGTTTCCTCCTTTTATTGCTGAGTGTGACACCACATGGTATGGAATATCCCTTTGATTGGTTTAGGTCAGCTGCCATAGTGATGTTTCTCTCCTCACTTTTTGCCCAGCCCCTACGAGGGTTAGAGAAAGGCCCAATGCTGTGCCACTGCTGCTCAGCAGTAGACACAACACTGGTGTGATAACACTGCTGTTCCAGCTACAAGTACAGAGTACAGCACTGTATGGGCTGCTGCCGGGAAAGTTAACATTCCAGCCAGACCCAGTACAATCAGGTAGGGTTAGGGTGGTTTTGGGGTGGATCTATGATTTTGGGGATTTTCTTTCGTTTTTGGGCGTGATCCTATTCTTTTTGGGGGTGTTTGTGACGTGTTTTATGGTCTCCGTTGGGTTTTGTTGCGTTTTCCGTTGTCATCGTGGTGGAAAATGGTAAATTGCGATTTTTGGAGAACTTCAGGTAGGTTTAGGGGGACTTCTGGGGTGGATTCAGGGTATTTGAGTTTTTCTTCTGTTTTTTGGGGTGATCCTGTTCTTTTCTGGGGTGTTTTTGACGTGTTTTTGGGTCTCCGTTGGGTTTCGTTGTGTTGTCAGTCGTCGTTAAGTTCAATGGGAGTGGATTGTGGGGTTTGGAGACGATCAGGTGAGTTTAGGGTGGTTTTGGGGGGAAATTCATGGTATTGGGGTTTTCTCTTCTGATCCAGTTCTTTTTTGGCGTGTTTTTGATGTGTTTTTGGGTCTCCGTTGGGTTTTAGTTGGGTTCTTGTTGGTCATCATGTTGGAAAATTGTAAATTGTGGGTTTTGGAGAATATCAGGTAGGTTTAGGGTGGTTTTGGGGTGGATCTATGGTTTTGGGGTTTTCTTCTGTTTTTTTTTTTTTTTTTTTTTTTTTTTTGTGGTGATCGTGTTCTTTTTTGGGGTGTTTTTGACGTGTTTTGGGGTCTCCGTTGCGTTTTACTTGGCTTCTTATTAGTCATCATGGTGGAAAAGTGTAAATTGTGGGTTTTGGAGAACATCAGGTAGGTTTAGGGGGACCTTCGGGGTGGATCTATGGCTTTTGGGATTATCTTTCTGGTTTGGGGTTGATCGCGTTCTTGTTTGGGGTGTTTTTGAAGTGTTTTGTGGTCTCCATTGGATTTCGTTGGGTTCTCGTTGGTCGTTAAGTTCAATGGGAGTGGATTGTGGGTTTTGGAGAAGATCAAGTGAGTTTAGGGTGGTTTGAAGGGAAATTCATGGTATTGGGGTTTTTTCTTCTGATCCAATTCTTTTTGGGCGTGTTTTTGACGTGTTTTGGGGTCTCCACTGGGTTTTAGTTGGGTTTTGTTCGTAATCATGTTGGAAAATGGAAAATTCTGGGTTTTGGAGAACACCTGGTAGGTTTAGGATGGTTTTGGGATGGATCTATGGTTTTGTTTTTTTTTTTTTTTCTGTTTTTTGGGGGGTTGATCCTGTTCTTTTTTGGGGTGTTTTTGACGTGTTTTGGGGTCTCCGCTGGGTTTTACTTGGCTTCTTATTGGTCATCATGGTGGAAAAGTGTAAATTGTGGGTTTTGGAGAACATCAGGTAGGTTTTGGGGGAATTTTGCGGTGGATCTATGGCTTTTGGGATTTTCTTTCGTTTTTGCGTGTGATCGTGTTCTTTTTTGGGTTGTTTTTGACGTGTTTTGTGGTCTCCGTTGGGTTTTGTTGGGTTTTCCTTTGTCATCATGGTGGAAAAGTGTAAATTGTGGGTTTTGGAGATCATCATGTAGGTTTGGGGGGACTTTTGGGGTGGATCTATGGCTTTTGGGGTTTTCTTTCGTTTTTGGGGGTGATCCTGTTCTTGTTTGGGTTGTTTATGACGTTTTTTGGGGTCTCCGTTGGGTGTTGTTGGGTTCCTAATGGGTTTTATGGTGGTCGGGAGTGGACTTTGGGATTTGGAGAACATCAGGTAGGTTTAGGGGGACATTTGGGGTGGATCTATGGTTTTGGGGTATTTTCTTCCAGTTTTCTGGGGTGATCCTATTCTTTTTTGTGGTGTTTTTGACGTGTTTTGTGGTCTCCGTTAGGTTTTGTTGGGTTCTTGTATTCATCATGGTGAATGGGAGTGTGTCCTGGTTTCAGTTAGCACAGAATTAATTTTCTTCCTAGTAGCTGGTGGAATGCTGTGTTTTGGCTTAGAATGAGAAGAGTGCTGATAACACCCCGATGCTTTAATTGTTGCAGAGCAGTGCTTATACTAAGCCAAGGACATCTCAGCCTTTGCTCTGTCCTGCCAATGGGCAGGCTGGGGGGTGCAGTAAGAGCTGGGAGGGGACAGACCCAGGACAGGTGACCCAAACTAGCCAAAGGGGTATTCCATACCATCTGACGTCATGCTAAACAATATATAGGGGTGGCTAGCCGGGGGGAGGGGGCCGGACTGCTCGGGGTTAGGCTGGGCATCGGTCAGCGGGTGGTGAGCAATTGCATTGTGCATCACTTGTTTGTACATACTATTATTACTTTCGTATTATCACCATTGTATCATCATTATTATTATTGTTATTATTATTTTGTTATTTTTTTTTTCCTGTCTTATTAAACTGTCTTTATCTCAACTCACGGGCTTCACTTTCCATTTCTCTCCCCCGTCCCAGAGAGGGAGGGGGGAGGGTGAGCGAATGGCTGCGTGGTGTTTAGCTGCCGGTAGGGTTAAACCACGACAGAGTGAAATGTGGGATTTGGAGAAGATCAGGTGGGTTTAGGGTGGCTTTGTGGGGAACTTCATGGTTTTTGTTTTTTTTTTTTCTTCTTATCCAGTTCTTTTTTGTGGTGTTTTTAACGTTTTTTGGGGTCTCCGTTGGGTTTCGTTGGGTTTTCCGTTGTCATCATGGTGGAAAATGGTAAATTGTGGGTTTTGGAGAACATCAGGTAGGTTTAGGGGGCCTTTTGGGGTGGATCTATGTCTTTTGGGGTTTACTTCTGTTATTTTGGGATGATCCTGTTCTTTTTTGGGGTGTTTATGCCGTGTTTTGGTGTCTCCGTTGGGCTTTGTTGGGTTCCTAATGGGTTTTATGGTGGTTGGGAGTGGACTTTGGGTTTTGGAGAACATCAGTGTGGTGTTTTTACCGTGCTGGGCAGCTAAACCCCACAACCGCTCTCTCACTCCCCCTCCTTTAGATGAGGAGGGGGAGAAGTAAAGCAAAGAACAACTCACGGGTTGAGATAAGGATAATTATTTAAAGGGAAATAATTATAATAATTAAATAAAGACTACCATGAACTAAACAATTTAACTAAGGGGAAGTAAAAGGGAAAAGGGGAACAAGGGAGGAAAACAAACAAACAAAATAAATGAAAGCTATATGGAAGTGCAGAGGAAAGAAATTACTCTCTACTTCCCACAAATGAGCGATGATTGACCACGTCCTTGAAGCAAGGCCTCAACGCACGCAGCCGGTGTTCGAGAGGAGGACCGAGGTCTTCTCAACGAGAGCCCACCCCTCCCCTCTTCTTCCTGTTTCCTCCTTTTATTGCTGAGTGTGACACCACATGGTATGGAATATCCCTTTGATTGGTTTAGGTCAGCTGCCATAGTGATGTTTCTCTCCTCACTTTTTGCCCAGCCCCTACGAGGGTTAGAGAAAGGCCCAATGCTGTGCCACTGCTGCTCAGCAGTAGACACAACACTGGTGTGATAACACTGCTGTTCCAGCTACAAGTACAGAGTACAGCACTGTATGGGCTGCTGCCGGGAAAGTTAACATTCCAGCCAGACCCAGTACAATCAGGTAGGGTTAGGGTGGTTTTGGGGTGGATCTATGATTTTGGGGATTTTCTTTCGTTTTTGGGCGTGATCCTATTCTTTTTGGGGGTGTTTGTGACGTGTTTTATGGTCTCCGTTGGGTTTTGTTGCGTTTTCCGTTGTCATCGTGGTGGAAAATGGTAAATTGCGATTTTTGGAGAACTTCAGGTAGGTTTAGGGGGACTTCTGGGGTGGATTCAGGGTATTTGAGTTTTTCTTCTGTTTTTTGGGGTGATCCTGTTCTTTTCTGGGGTGTTTTTGACGTGTTTTTGGGTCTCCGTTGGGTTTCGTTGTGTTGTCAGTCGTCGTTAAGTTCAATGGGAGTGGATTGTGGGGTTTGGAGACGATCAGGTGAGTTTAGGGTGGTTTTGGGGGGAAATTCATGGTATTGGGGTTTTCTCTTCTGATCCAGTTCTTTTTTGGCGTGTTTTTGATGTGTTTTTGGGTCTCCGTTGGGTTTTAGTTGGGTTCTTGTTGGTCATCATGTTGGAAAATTGTAAATTGTGGGTTTTGGAGAATATCAGGTAGGTTTAGGGTGGTTTTGGGGTGGATCTATGGTTTTGGGGTTTTCTTCTGTTTTTTTTTTTTTTTTTTTTTTTTTTTTTTGTGGTGATCGTGTTCTTTTTTGGGGTGTTTTTGACGTGTTTTGGGGTCTCCGTTGCGTTTTACTTGGCTTCTTATTAGTCATCATGGTGGAAAAGTGTAAATTGTGGGTTTTGGAGAACATCAGGTAGGTTTAGGGGGACCTTCGGGGTGGATCTATGGCTTTTGGGATTATCTTTCTGGTTTGGGGTTGATCGCGTTCTTGTTTGGGGTGTTTTTGAAGTGTTTTGTGGTCTCCATTGGATTTCGTTGGGTTCTCGTTGGTCGTTAAGTTCAATGGGAGTGGATTGTGGGTTTTGGAGAAGATCAAGTGAGTTTAGGGTGGTTTGAAGGGAAATTCATGGTATTGGGGTTTTTTCTTCTGATCCAGTTCTTTTTGGGCGTGTTTTTGACGTGTTTTGGGGTCTCCACTGGGTTTTAGTTGGGTTTTGTTCGTAATCATGTTGGAAAATGGAAAATTCTGGGTTTTGGAGAACACCTGGTAGGTTTAGGATGGTTTTGGGATGGATCAATGGTTTTGTTTTTTTTTTTTTTTTCTGTTTTTTGGGGGGTTGATCCTGTTCTTTTTTGGGGTGTTTTTGACGTGTTTTGGGGTCTCCGCTGGGTTTTACTTGGCTTCTTATTGGTCATCATGGTGGAAAAGTGTAAATTGTGGGTTTTGGAGAACATCAGGTAGGTTTAGGGGGAATTTTGCGGTGGATCTATGGCTTTTGGGATTTTCTTTCGTTTTTGCGTGTGATCGTGTTCTTTTTTGGGTTGTTTTTGACGTGTTTTGTGGTCTCCGTTGGGTTTTGTTGGGTTTTCCTTTGTCATCATGGTGGGAAAGTGTAAATTGTGGGTTTTGGAGATCATCATGTAGGTTTGGGGGGACTTTTGGGGTGGATCTATGGCTTTTGGGGTTTTCTTTCGTTTTTGGGGGTGATCCTGTTCTTGTTTGGGTTGTTTATGACGTTTTTTGGGGTCTCCGTTGGGTGTTGTTGGGTTCCTAATGGGTTTTATGGTGGTCGGGAGTGGACTTTGGGATTTGGAGAACATCAGGTAGGTTTAGGGGGACATTTGGGGTGGATCTATGGTTTTGGGGTATTTTCTTCCAGTTTTCTGGGGTGATCCTATTCTTTTTTGTGGTGTTTTTGACGTGTTTTGTGGTCTCCGTTAGGTTTTGTTGGGTTCTTGTATTCATCATGGTGAATGGGAGTGTGTCCTGGTTTCAGTTAGCACAGAATTAATTTTCTTCCTAGTAGCTGGTGGAATGCTGTGTTTTGGCTTAGAATGAGAAGAGTGCTGATAACACCCCGATGCTTTAATTGTTGCAGAGCAGTGCTTATACTAAGCCAAGGACATCTCAGCCTTTGCTCTGTCCTGCCAACGGGCAGGCTGGGGGGTGCAGTAAGAGCTGGGAGGGGACAGACCCAGGACAGGTGACCCAAACTAGCCAAAGGGGTATTCCATACCATCTGACGTCATGCTAAACAATATATAGGGGTGGCTAGCCGGGGGGAGGGGGCCGGACTGCTCGGGGTTAGGCTGGGCATCGGTCAGCGGGTGGTGAGCAATTGCATTGTGCATCACTTGTTTGTACATACTATTATTACTTTCGTATTATCACCATTGTATCATCATTATTATTATTGTTATTATTATTTTGTTATTTTTTTTTTCCTGTCTTATTAAACTGTCTTTATCTCAACTCACGGGCTTCACTTTCCATTTCTCTCCCCCGTCCCAGAGAGGGAGGGGGGAGGGTGAGCGAATGGCTGCGTGGTGTTTAGCTGCCGGTAGGGTTAAACCACGACAGAGTGAAATGTGGGATTTGGAGAAGATCAGGTGGGTTTAGGGTGGCTTTGTGGGGAACTTCATGGTTTTTGTTTTTTTTTTTTCTTCTTATCCAGTTCTTTTTTGTGGTGTTTTTAACGTTTTTTGGGGTCTCCGTTGGGTTTCGTTGGGTTTTCCGTTGTCATCATGGTGGAAAATGGTAAATTGTGGGTTTTGGAGAACATCAGGTAGGTTTAGGGGGCCTTTTGGGGTGGATCTATGTCTTTTGGGGTTTACTTCTGTTATTTTGGGATGATCCTGTTCTTTTTTGGGGTGTTTATGCCGTGTTTTGGTGTCTCCGTTGGGCTTTGTTGGGTTCCTAATGGGTTTTATGGTGGTTGGGAGTGGACTTTGGGTTTTGGAGAACATCAGTGTGGTGTTTTTACCGTGCTGGGCAGCTAAACCCCACAACCGCTCTCTCACTCCCCCTCCTTTAGATGAGGAGGGGGAGAAGTAAAGCAAAGAACAACTCACGGGTTGAGATAAGGATAATTATTTAAAGGGAAATAATTATAATAATTAAATAAAGACTACCATGAACTAAACAATTTAACTAAGGGGAAGTAAAAGGGAAAAGGGGAACAAGGGAGGAAAACAAACAAACAAAATAAATGAAAGCTATATGGAAGTGCAGAGGAAAGAAATTACTCTCTACTTCCCACAAATGAGCGATGATTGACCACGTCCTTGAAGCAAGGCCTCAACGCACGCAGCCGGTGTTCGAGAGGAGGACCGAGGTCTTCTCAACGAGAGCCCACCCCTCCCCTCTTCTTCCTGTTTCCTCCTTTTATTGCTGAGTGTGACACCACATGGTATGGAATATCCCTTTGATTGGTTTAGGTCAGCTGCCATAGTGATGTTTCTCTCCTCACTTTTTGCCCACCCCCTAGGAGGGTTAGAGAAAGGCCCAATGCTGTGCCACTGCTGCTCAGCAGTAGACACAACACTGGTGTGATAACACTGCTGTTCCAGCTACAAGTACAGAGTACGGCACTGTATGGGCTGCTGCCGGGAAAGTTAACATTCCAGCCAGACCCAGTACAATCAGGTAGGGTTAGGGTGGTTTTGGGGTGGATCTATGATTTTGGGGATTTTCTTTCGTTTTTGGGCGTGATCCTATTCTTTTTGGGGGTGTTTGTGACGTGTTTTATGGTCTCCGTTGGGTTTTGTTGCGTTTTCCGTTGTCATCGTGGTGGAAAATGGTAAATTGCGATTTTTGGAGAACTTCAGGTAGGTTTAGGGGGACTTCTGGGGTGGATTCATGGTATTTGAGTTTTTCTTCTGTTTTTTGGGGTGATCCTGTTCTTTTCTGGGGTGTTTTTGACGTGTTTTTGGGTCTCCGTTGGGTTTCGTTGTGTTGTCAGTCGTCGTTAAGTTCAATGGGAGTGGATTGTGGGGTTTGGAGACGATCAGGTGAGTTTAGGGTGGTTTTGGGGGGAAATTCATGGTATTGGGGTTTTCTCTTCTGATCCAGTTCTTTTTTGGCGTGTTTTTGATGTGTTTTTGGGTCTCCGTTGGGTTTTAGTTGGGTTCTTGTTGGTCATCATGTTGGAAAATTGTAAATTGTGGGTTTTGGAGAATATCAGGTAGGTTTAGGGTGGTTTTGGGGTGGATCTATGGTTTTGGGGTTTTCTTCTGTTTTTTTTTTTTTTTTTTTTTTTTTTTTTTTTTTTTTTTTTTTTGTGGTGATCGTGTTCTTTTTTGGGGTGTTTTTGACGTGTTTTGGGGTCTCCGTTGCGTTTTACTTGGCTTCTTATTAGTCATCATGGTGGAAAAGTGTAAATTGTGGGTTTTGGAGAACATCAGGTAGGTTTAGGGGGACCTTCGGCGTGGATCTATGGCTTTTGGGATTATCTTTCTGGTTTGGGGTTGATCGCGTTCTTGTTTGGGGTGTTTTTGAAGTGTTTTGTGGTCTCCATTGGATTTCGTTGGGTTCTCGTTGGTCGTTAAGTTCAATGGGAGTGGATTGTGGGTTTTGGAGAAGATCAAGTGAGTTTAGGGTGGTTTGAAGGGAAATTCATGGTATTGGGGTTTTTTCTTCTGATCCAGTTCTTTTTGGGCGTGTTTTTGACGTGTTTTGGGGTCTCCGCTGGGTTTTAGTTGGGTTTTGTTCGTAATCATGTTGGAAAATGGAAAATTCTGGGTTTTGGAGAACACCTGGTAGGTTTAGGATGGTTTTGGGATGGATCTATGGTTTTGTTTTTTTTTTTTTTTCTGTTTTTTGGGGGGTTGATCCTGTTCTTTTTTGGGGTGTTTTTGACGTGTTTTGGGGTCTCCGCTGGGTTTTACTTGGCTTCTTATTGGTCATCATGGTGGAAAAGTGTAAATTGTGGGTTTTGGAGAACATCAGGTAGGTTTAGGGGGAATTTTGCGGTGGATCTATGGCTTTTGGGATTTTCTTTCGTTTTTGCGTGTGATCGTGTTCTTTTTTGGGTTGTTTTTGACGTGTTTTGTGGTCTCCGTTGGGTTTTGTTGCGTTTTCCGTTGTCATCGTGGTGGAAAATGGTAAATTGCGATTTTTGGAGAACTTCAGGTAGGTTTAGGGGGACTTCTGGGGTGGATTCATGGTATTTGAGTTTTTCTTCTGTTTTTTGGGGTGATCCTGTTCTTTTCTGGGGTGTTTTTGACGTGTTTTTGGGTCTCCGTTGGGTTTCGTTGTGTTGTCAGTCGTCGTTAAGTTCAATGGGAGTGGATTGTGGGGTTTGGAGACGATCAGGTGAGTTTAGGGTGGTTTTGGGGGGAAATTCATGGTATTGGGGTTTTCTCTTCTGATCCAGTTCTTTTTTGGCGTGTTTTTGATGTGTTTTTGGGTCTCCGTTGGGTTTTAGTTGGGTTCTTGTTGGTCATCATGTTGGAAAATTGTAAATTGTGGGTTTTGGAGAATATCAGGTAGGTTTAGGGTGGTTTTGGGGTGGATCTATGGTTTTGGGGTTTTCTTCTGTTTTTTTTTTTTTTTTTTTTTTTTTTTTTTTTTTTTTTTTTTTTGTGGTGATCGTGTTCTTTTTTGGGGTGTTTTTGACGTGTTTTGGGGTCTCCGTTGCGTTTTACTTGGCTTCTTATTAGTCATCATGGTGGAAAAGTGTAAATTGTGGGTTTTGGAGAACATCAGGTAGGTTTAGGGGGACCTTCGGCGTGGATCTATGGCTTTTGGGATTATCTTTCTGGTTTGGGGTTGATCGCGTTCTTGTTTGGGGTGTTTTTGAAGTGTTTTGTGGTCTCCATTGGATTTCGTTGGGTTCTCGTTGGTCGTTAAGTTCAATGGGAGTGGATTGTGGGTTTTGGAGAAGATCAAGTGAGTTTAGGGTGGTTTGAAGGGAAATTCATGGTATTGGGGTTTTTTCTTCTGATCCAGTTCTTTTTGGGCGTGTTTTTGACGTGTTTTGGGGTCTCCGCTGGGTTTTAGTTGGGTTTTGTTCGTAATCATGTTGGAAAATGGAAAATTCTGGGTTTTGGAGAACACCTGGTAGGTTTAGGATGGTTTTGGGATGGATCTATGGTTTTGTTTTTTTTTTTTTTTCTGTTTTTTGGGGGGTTGATCCTGTTCTTTTTTGGGGTGTTTTTGACGTGTTTTGGGGTCTCCGCTGGGTTTTACTTGGCTTCTTATTGGTCATCATGGTGGAAAAGTGTAAATTGTGGGTTTTGGAGAACATCAGGTAGGTTTAGGGGGAATTTTGCGGTGGATCTATGGCTTTTGGGATTTTCTTTCGTTTTTGCGTGTGATCGTGTTCTTTTTTGGGTTGTTTTTGACGTGTTTTGTGGTCTCCGTTGGGTTTTGTTGGGTTTTCCTTTGTCATCATGGTGGGAAAGTGTAAATTGTGGGTTTTGGAGATCATCATGTAGGTTTGGGGGGACTTTTGGGGTGGATCTATGGCTTTTGGGGTTTTCTTTCGTTTTTGGGGGTGATCCTGTTCTTGTTTGGGTTGTTTATGACGTTTTTTGGGGTCTCCGTTGGGTGTTGTTGGGTTCCTAATGGGTTTTATGGTGGTTGGGAGTGGACTTTGGGATTTGGAGAACATCAGGTAGGTTTAGGGGGACATTTGGGGTGGATCTATGGTTTTGGGGTATTTTCTTCCAGTTTTCTGGGGTGATCCTATTCTTTTTTGTGGTGTTTTTGACGTGTTTTGTGGTCTCCGTTAGGTTTTGTTGGGTTCTTGTATTCACCATGGTGAATGGGAGTGAAATGTGGGATTTGGAGAAGATCAGGTGGGTTTAGGGTGGCTTTGTGGGGAACTTCATGGTTTTTGTTTTTTTTTTTTCTTCTTATCCAGTTCTTTTTTGTGGTGTTTTTAACGTTTTTTGGGGTCTCCGTTGGGTTTCGTTGGGTTTTCCGTTGTCATCATGGTGGAAAATGGTAAATTGTGGGTTTTGGAGAACATCAGGTAGGTTTAGGGGGCCTTTTGGGGTGGATCTATGTCTTTTGGGGTTTACTTCTGTTATTTTGGGATGATCCTGTTCTTTTTTGGGGTGTTTATGCCGTGTTTTGGTGTCTCCGTTGGGCTTTGTTGGGTTCCTAATGGGTTTTATGGTGGTTGGGAGTGGACTTTGGGTTTTGGAGAACATCAGTGTGGTGTTTTTACCGTGCTGGGCAGCTAAACCCCACAACCGCTCTCTCACTCCCCCTCCTTTAGATGAGGAGGGGGAGAAGTAAAGCAAAGAACAACTCACGGGTTGAGATAAGGATAATTATTTAAAGGGAAATAATTATAATAATTAAATAAAGACTACCATGAACTAAACAATTTAACTAAGGGGAAGTAAAAGGGAAAAGGGGAACAAGGGAGGAAAACAAACAAACAAAATAAATGAAAGCTATATGGAAGTGCAGAGGAAAGAAATTACTCTCTACTTCCCACAAATGAGCGATGATTGACCACGTCCTTGAAGCAAGGCCTCAACGCACGCAGCCGGTGTTCGAGAGGAGGACCGAGGTCTTCTCAACGAGAGCCCACCCCTCCCCTCTTCTTCCTGTTTCCTCCTTTTATTGCTGAGTGTGACACCACATGGTATGGAATATCCCTTTGATTGGTTTAGGTCAGCTGCCATAGTGATGTTTCTCTCCTCACTTTTTGCCCACCCCCTAGGAGGGTTAGAGAAAGGCCCAATGCTGTGCCACTGCTGCTCAGCAGTAGACACAACACTGGTGTGATAACACTGCTGTTCCAGCTACAAGTACAGAGTACGGCACTGTATGGGCTGCTGCCGGGAAAGTTAACATTCCAGCCAGACCCAGTACAATCAGGTAGGGTTAGGGTGGTTTTGGGGTGGATCTATGATTTTGGGGATTTTCTTTCGTTTTTGGGCGTGATCCTATTCTTTTTGGGGGTGTTTGTGACGTGTTTTATGGTCTCCGTTGGGTTTTGTTGCGTTTTCCGTTGTCATCGTGGTGGAAAATGGTAAATTGCGATTTTTGGAGAACTTCAGGTAGGTTTAGGGGGACTTCTGGGGTGGATTCATGGTATTTGAGTTTTTCTTCTGTTTTTTGGGGTGATCCTGTTCTTTTCTGGGGTGTTTTTGACGTGTTTTTGGGTCTCCGTTGGGTTTCGTTGTGTTGTCAGTCGTCGTTAAGTTCAATGGGAGTGGATTGTGGGGTTTGGAGACGATCAGGTGAGTTTAGGGTGGTTTTGGGGGGAAATTCATGGTATTGGGGTTTTCTCTTCTGATCCAGTTCTTTTTTGGCGTGTTTTTGATGTGTTTTTGGGTCTCCGTTGGGTTTTAGTTGGGTTCTTGTTGGTCATCATGTTGGAAAATTGTAAATTGTGGGTTTTGGAGAATATCAGGTAGGTTTAGGGTGGTTTTGGGGTGGATCTATGGTTTTGGGGTTTTCTTCTGTTTTTTTTTTTTTTTTTTTTTTTTTTTTTTTTTGTGGTGATCGTGTTCTTTTTTGGGGTGTTTTTGACGTGTTTTGGGGTCTCCGTTGCGTTTTACTTGGCTTCTTATTAGTCATCATGGTGGAAAAGTGTAAATTGTGGGTTTTGGAGAACATCAGGTAGGTTTAGGGGGACCTTCGGGGTGGATCTATGGCTTTTGGGATTATCTTTCTGGTTTGGGGTTGATCGCGTTCTTGTTTGGGGTGTTTTTGAAGTGTTTTGTGGTCTCCATTGGATTTCGTTGGGTTCTCGTTGGTCGTTAAGTTCAATGGGAGTGGATTGTGGGTTTTGGAGAAGATCAAGTGAGTTTAGGGTGGTTTGAAGGGAAATTCATGGTATTGGGGTTTTTTCTTCTGATCCAGTTCTTTTTGGGCGTGTTTTTGACGTGTTTTGGGGTCTCCACTGGGTTTTAGTTGGGTTTTGTTCGTAATCATGTTGGAAAATGGAAAATTCTGGGTTTTGGAGAACACCTGGTAGGTTTAGGATGGTTTTGGGATGGATCAATGGTTTTGTTTTTTTTTTTTTTTCTGTTTTTTGGGGGGTTGATCCTGTTCTTTTTTGGGGTGTTTTTGACGTGTTTTGGGGTCTCCGCTGGGTTTTACTTGGCTTCTTATTGGTCATCATGGTGGAAAAGTGTAAATTGTGGGTTTTGGAGAACATCAGGTAGGTTTAGGGGGAATTTTGCGGTGGATCTATGGCTTTTGGGATTTTCTTTCGTTTTTGCGTGTGATCGTGTTCTTTTTTGGGTTGTTTTTGACGTGTTTTGTGGTCTCCGTTGGGTTTTGTTGGGTTTTCCTTTGTCATCATGGTGGAAAAGTGTAAATTGTGGGTTTTGGAGATCATCATGTAGGTTTGGGGGGACTTTTGGGGTGGATCTATGGCTTTTGGGGTTTTCTTTCGTTTTTGGGGGTGATCCTGTTCTTGTTTGGGTTGTTTATGACGTTTTTTGGGGTCTCCGTTGGGTGTTGTTGGGTTCCTAATGGGTTTTATGGTGGTCGGGAGTGGACTTTGGGATTTGGAGAACATCAGGTAGGTTTAGGGGGACATTTGGGGTGGATCTATGGTTTTGGGGTATTTTCTTCCAGTTTTCTGGGGTGATCCTGTTCTTTTTTGTGGTGTTTTTGACGTGTTTTGTGGTCTCCGTTAGGTTTTGTTGGGTTCTTGTATTCATCATGGTGAATGGGAGTGAAATGTGGGATTTGGAGAAGATCAGGTGGGTTTAGGGTGGCTTTGTGGGGAACTTCATGGTTTTTGTTTTTTTTTTTTCTTCTTATCCAGTTCTTTTTTGTGGTGTTTTTAACGTTTTTTGGGGTCTCCGTTGGGTTTCGTTGGGTTTTCCGTTGTCATCATGGTGGAAAATGGTAAATTGTGGGTTTTGGAGAACATCAGGTAGGTTTAGGGGGCCTTTTGGGGTGGATCTATGTCTTTTGGGGTTTACTTCTGTTATTTTGGGATGATCCTGTTCTTTTTTGGGGTGTTTATGCCGTGTTTTGGTGTCTCCGTTGGGCTTTGTTGGGTTCCTAATGGGTTTTATGGTGGTTGGGAGTGGACTTTGGGTTTTGGAGAACATCAGTGTGGTGTTTTTACCGTGCTGGGCAGCTAAACCCCACAACCGCTCTCTCACTCCCCCTCCTTTAGATGAGGAGGGGGAGAAGTAAAGCAAAGAACAACTCACGGGTTGAGATAAGGATAATTATTTAAAGGGAAATAATTATAATAATTAAATAAAGACTACCATGAACTAAACAATTTAACTAAGGGGAAGTAAAAGGGAAAAGGGGAACAAGGGAGGAAAACAAACAAACAAAATAAATGAAAGCTATATGGAAGTGCAGAGGAAAGAAATTACTCTCTACTTCCCACAAATGAGCGATGATTGACCACGTCCTTGAAGCAAGGCCTCAACGCACGCAGCCGGTGTTCGAGAGGAGGACCGAGGTCTTCTCAACGAGAGCCCACCCCTCCCCTCTTCTTCCTGTTTCCTCCTTTTATTGCTGAGTGTGACACCACATGGTATGGAATATCCCTTTGATTGGTTTAGGTCAGCTGCCATAGTGATGTTTCTCTCCTCACTTTTTGCCCACCCCCTAGGAGGGTTAGAGAAAGGCCCAATGCTGTGCCACTGCTGCTCAGCAGTAGACACAACACTGGTGTGATAACACTGCTGTTCCAGCTACAAGTACAGAGTACGGCACTGTATGGGCTGCTGCCGGGAAAGTTAACATTCCAGCCAGACCCAGTACAATCAGGTAGGGTTAGGGTGGTTTTGGGGTGGATCTATGATTTTGGGGATTTTCTTTCGTTTTTGGGCGTGATCCTATTCTTTTTGGGGGTGTTTGTGACGTGTTTTATGGTCTCCGTTGGGTTTTGTTGCGTTTTCCGTTGTCATCGTGGTGGAAAATGGTAAATTGCGATTTTTGGAGAACTTCAGGTAGGTTTAGGGGGACTTCTGGGGTGGATTCATGGTATTTGAGTTTTTCTTCTGTTTTTTGGGGTGATCCTGTTCTTTTCTGGGGTGTTTTTGACGTGTTTTTGGGTCTCCGTTGGGTTTCGTTGTGTTGTCAGTCGTCGTTAAGTTCAATGGGAGTGGATTGTGGGGTTTGGAGACGATCAGGTGAGTTTAGGGTGGTTTTGGGGGGAAATTCATGGTATTGGGGTTTTCTCTTCTGATCCAGTTCTTTTTTGGCGTGTTTTTGATGTGTTTTTGGGTCTCCGTTGGGTTTTAGTTGGGTTCTTGTTGGTCATCATGTTGGAAAATTGTAAATTGTGGGTTTTGGAGAATATCAGGTAGGTTTAGGGTGGTTTTGGGGTGGATCTATGGTTTTGGGGTTTTCTTCTGGTTTTTTTTTTTTTTTTTTTTTTTTTTTTTGTGGTGATCGTGTTCTTTTTTGGGGTGTTTTTGACGTGTTTTGGGGTCTCCGTTGGGTTTTACTTGGCTTCTTATTAGTCATCATGGTGGAAAAGTGTAAATTGTGGGTTTTGGAGAACATCAGGTAGGTTTAGGGGGACCTTCGGGGTGGATCTATGGCTTTTGGGATTATCTTTCTGGTTTGGGGTTGATCGCGTTCTTGTTTGGGGTGTTTTTGAAGTGTTTTGTGGTCTCCATTGGATTTCGTTGGGTTCTCGTTGGTCGTTAAGTTCAATGGGAGTGGATTGTGGGTTTTGGAGAAGATCAAGTGAGTTTAGGGTGGTTTGAAGGGAAATTCATGGTATTGGGGTTTTTTCTTCTGATCCAGTTCTTTTTGGGCGTGTTTTTGACGTGTTTTGGGGTCTCCACTGGGTTTTAGTTGGGTTTTGTTCGTAATCATGTTGGAAAATGGAAAATTCTGGGTTTTGGAGAACACCTGGTAGGTTTAGGATGGTTTTGGGATGGATCAATGGTTTTGGTTTTTTTTTTTTTTCTGTTTTTTGGGGGGTTGATCCTGTTCTTTTTTGGGGTGTTTTTGACGTGTTTTGGGGTCTCCGCTGGGTTTTACTTGGCTTCTTATTGGTCATCATGGTGGAAAAGTGTAAATTGTGGGTTTTGGAGAACATCAGGTAGGTTTAGGGGGAATTTTGCGGTGGATCTATGGCTTTTGGGATTTTCTTTCGTTTTTGCGTGTGATCGTGTTCTTTTTTGGGTTGTTTTTGACGTGTTTTGTGGTCTCCGTTGGGTTTTGTTGGGTTTTCCTTTGTCATCATGGTGGAAAAGTGTAAATTGTGGGTTTTGGAGATCATCATGTAGGTTTGGGGGGACTTTTGGGGTGGATCTATGGCTTTTGGGGTTTTCTTTCATTTTTGGGGGTGATCCTGTTCTTGTTTGGGTTGTTTATGACGTTTTTTGGGGTCTCCGTTGGGTGTTGTTGGGTTCCTAATGGGTTTTATGGTGGTCGGGAGTGGACTTTGGGATTTGGAGAACATCAGGTAGGTTTAGGGGGACATTTGGGGTGGATCTATGGTTTTGGGGTATTTTCTTCCAGTTTTCTGGGGTGATCCTGTTCTTTTTTGTGGTGTTTTTGACGTGTTTTGTGGTCTCCGTTAGGTTTTGTTGGGTTCTTGTATTCATCATGGTGAATGGGAGTGAAATGTGGGATTTGGAGAAGATCAGGTGGGTTTAGGGTGGCTTTGTGGGGAACTTCATGGTTTTTGTTTTTTTTTTTTCTTCTTATCCAGTTCTTTTTTGTGGTGTTTTTAACGTTTTTTGGGGTCTCCGTTGGGTTTCGTTGGGTTTTCCGTTGTCATCATGGTGGAAAATGGTAAATTGTGGGTTTTGGAGAACATCAGGAAGGTTTAGGGGGCCTTTTGGGGTGGATCTATGTCTTTTGGGGTTTACTTCTGTTATTTTGGGATGATCCTGTTCTTTTTTGGGGTGTTTATGCCGTGTTTTGGTGTCTCCGTTGGGCTTTGTTGGGTTCCTAATGGGTTTTATGGTGGTTGGGAGTGGACTTTGGGTTTTGGAGAACATCAGTGTGGTGTTTTTACCGTGCTGGGCAGCTAAACCCCACAACCGCTCTCTCACTCCCCCTCCTTTAGATGAGGAGGGGGAGAAGTAAAGCAAAGAACAACTCACGGGTTGAGATAAGGATAATTATTTAAAGGGAAATAATTATAATAATTAAATAAAGACTACCATGAACTAAACAATTTAACTAAGGGGAAGTAAAAGGGAAAAGGGGAACAAGGGAGGAAAACAAACAAACAAAATAAATGAAAGCTATATGGAAGTGCAGAGGAAAGAAATTACTCTCTACTTCCCACAAATGAGCGATGATTGACCACGTCCTTGAAGCAAGGCCTCAACGCACGCAGCCGGTGTTCGAGAGGAGGACCGAGGTCTTCTCAACGAGAGCCCACCCCTCCCCTCTTCTTCCTGTTTCCTCCTTTTATTGCTGAGTGTGACACCACATGGTATGGAATATCCCTTTGATTGGTTTAGGTCAGCTGCCATAGTGATGTTTCTCTCCTCACTTTTTGCCCACCCCCTAGGAGGGTTAGAGAAAGGCCCAATGCTGTGCCACTGCTGCTCAGCAGTAGACACAACACTGGTGTGATAACACTGCTGTTCCAGCTACAAGTACAGAGTACGGCACTGTATGGGCTGCTGCCGGGAAAGTTAACATTCCAGCCAGACCCAGTACAATCAGGTAGGGTTAGGGTGGTTTTGGGGTGGATCTATGATTTTGGGGATTTTCTTTCGTTTTTGGGCGTGATCCTATTCTTTTTGGGGGTGTTTGTGACGTGTTTTATGGTCTCCGTTGGGTTTTGTTGCGTTTTCCGTTGTCATCGTGGTGGAAAATGGTAAATTGCGATTTTTGGAGAACTTCAGGTAGGTTTAGGGGGACTTCTGGGGTGGATTCATGGTATTTGAGTTTTTCTTCTGTTTTTTGGGGTGATCCTGTTCTTTTCTGGGGTGTTTTTGACGTGTTTTTGGGTCTCCGTTGGGTTTCGTTGTGTTGTCAGTCGTCGTTAAGTTCAATGGGAGTGGATTGTGGGGTTTGGAGACGATCAGGTGAGTTTAGGGTGGTTTTGGGGGGAAATTCATGGTATTGGGGTTTTCTCTTCTGATCCAGTTCTTTTTTGGCGTGTTTTTGATGTGTTTTTGGGTCTCCGTTGGGTTTTAGTTGGGTTCTTGTTGGTCATCATGTTGGAAAATTGTAAATTGTGGGTTTTGGAGAATATCAGGTAGGTTTAGGGTGGTTTTGGGGTGGATCTATGGTTTTGGGGTTTTCTTCTGTTTTTTTTTTTTTTTTTTTTTTTTTTTTTTTTTGTGGTGATCGTGTTCTTTTTTGGGGTGTTTTTGACGTGTTTTGGGGTCTCCGTTGCGTTTTACTTGGCTTCTTATTAGTCATCATGGTGGAAAAGTGTAAATTGTGGGTTTTGGAGAACATCAGGTAGGTTTAGGGGGACCTTCGGCGTGGATCTATGGCTTTTGGGATTATCTTTCTGGTTTGGGGTTGATCGCGTTCTTGTTTGGGGTGTTTTTGAAGTGTTTTGTGGTCTCCATTGGATTTCGTTGGGTTCTCGTTGGTCGTTAAGTTCAATGGGAGTGGATTGTGGGTTTTGGAGAAGATCAAGTGAGTTTAGGGTGGTTTGAAGGGAAATTCATGGTATTGGGTTTTTTTCTTCTGATCCAGTTCTTTTTGGGCGTGTTTTTGACGTGTTTTGGGGTCTCCGCTGGGTTTTAGTTGGGTTTTGTTCGTAATCATGTTGGAAAATGGAAAATTCTGGGTTTTGGAGAACACCTGGTAGGTTTAGGATGGTTTTGGGATGGATCTATGGTTTTGTTTTTTTTTTTTTTTCTGTTTTTTGGGGGGTTGATCCTGTTCTTTTTTGGGGTGTTTTTGACGTGTTTTGGGGTCTCCGCTGGGTTTTACTTGGCTTCTTATTGGTCATCATGGTGGAAAAGTGTAAATTGTGGGTTTTGGAGAACATCAGGTAGGTTTAGGGGGAATTTTGCGGTGGATCTATGGCTTTTGGGATTTTCTTTCGTTTTTGCGTGTGATCGTGTTCTTTTTTGGGTTGTTTTTGACGTGTTTTGTGGTCTCCGTTGGGTTTTGTTGGGTTTTCCTTTGTCATCATGGTGGGAAAGTGTAAATTGTGGGTTTTGGAGATCATCATGTAGGTTTGGGGGGACTTTTGGGGTGGATCTATGTCTTTTGGGGTTTTCTTTCGTTTTTGGGGGTGATCCTGTTCTTGTTTGGGTTGTTTATGACGTTTTTTGGGGTCTCCGTTGGGTGTTGTTGGGTTCCTAATGGGTTTTATGGTGGTCGGGAGTGGACTTTGGGATTTGGAGAACATCAGGTAGGTTTAGGGGGACATTTGGGGTGGATCTATGGTTTTGGGGTATTTTCTTCCAGTTTTCTGGGGTGATCCTATTCTTTTTTGTGGTGTTTTTGACGTGTTTTGTGGTCTCCGTTAGGTTTTGTTGGGTTCTTGTATTCACCATGGTGAATGGGAGTGAAATGTGGGATTTGGAGAAGATCAGGTGGGTTTAGGGTGGCTTTGTGGGGAACTTCATGGTTTTTGTTTTTTTTTTTTCTTCTTATCCAGTTCTTTTTTGTGGTGTTTTTAACGTTTTTTGGGGTCTCCGTTGGGTTTCGTTGGGTTTTCCGTTGTCATCATGGTGGAAAATGGTAAATTGTGGGTTTTGGAGAACATCAGGTAGGTTTAGGGGGCCTTTTGGGGTGGATCTATGTCTTTTGGGGTTTACTTCTGTTATTTTGGGATGATCCTGTTCTTTTTTGGGGTGTTTATGCCGTGTTTTGGTGTCTCCGTTGGGCTTTGTTGGGTTCCTAATGGGTTTTATGGTGGTTGGGAGTGGACTTTGGGTTTTGGAGAACATCAGTGTGGTGTTTTTACCGTGCTGGGCAGCTAAACCCCACAACCGCTCTCTCACTCCCCCTCCTTTAGATGAGGAGGGGGAGAAGTAAAGCAAAGAACAACTCACGGGTTGAGATAAGGATAATTATTTAAAGGGAAATAATTATAATAATTAAATAAAGACTACCATGAACTAAACAATTTAACTAAGGGGAAGTAAAAGGGAAAAGGGGAACAAGGGAGGAAAACAAACAAACAAAATAAATGAAAGCTATATGGAAGTGCAGAGGAAAGAAATTACTCTCTACTTCCCACAAATGAGCGATGATTGACCACGTCCTTGAAGCAAGGCCTCAACGCACGCAGCCGGTGTTCGAGAGGAGGACCGAGGTCTTCTCAACGAGAGCCCACCCCTCCCCTCTTCTTCCTGTTTCCTCCTTTTATTGCTGAGTGTGACACCACATGGTATGGAATATCCCTTTGATTGGTTTAGGTCAGCTGCCATAGTGATGTTTCTCTCCTCACTTTTTGCCCACCCCCTAGGAGGGTTAGAGAAAGGCCCAATGCTGTGCCACTGCTGCTCAGCAGTAGACACAACACTGGTGTGATAACACTGCTGTTCCAGCTACAAGTACAGAGTACGGCACTGTATGGGCTGCTGCCGGGAAAGTTAACATTCCAGCCAGACCCAGTACAATCAGGTAGGGTTAGGGTGGTTTTGGGGTGGATCTATGATTTTGGGGATTTTCTTTCGTTTTTGGGCGTGATCCTATTCTTTTTGGGGGTGTTTGTGACGTGTTTTATGGTCTCCGTTGGGTTTTGTTGCGTTTTCCGTTGTCATCGTGGTGGAAAATGGTAAATTGCGATTTTTGGAGAACTTCAGGTAGGTTTAGGGGGACTTCTGGGGTGGATTCATGGTATTTGAGTTTTTCTTCTGTTTTTTGGGGTGATCCTGTTCTTTTCTGGGGTGTTTTTGACGTGTTTTTGGGTCTCCGTTGGGTTTCGTTGTGTTGTCAGTCGTCGTTAAGTTCAATGGGAGTGGATTGTGGGGTTTGGAGACGATCAGGTGAGTTTAGGGTGGTTTTGGGGGGAAATTCATGGTATTGGGGTTTTCTCTTCTGATCCAGTTCTTTTTTGGCGTGTTTTTGATGTGTTTTTGGGTCTCCGTTGGGTTTTAGTTGGGTTCTTGTTGGTCATCATGTTGGAAAATTGTAAATTGTGGGTTTTGGAGAATATCAGGTAGGTTTAGGGTGGTTTTGGGGTGGATCTATGGTTTTGGGGTTTTCTTCTGTTTTTTTTTTTTTTTTTTTTTTTTTTTTTTTTGTGGTGATCGTGTTCTTTTTTGGGGTGTTTTTGACGTGTTTTGGGGTCTCCGTTGCGTTTTACTTGGCTTCTTATTAGTCATCATGGTGGAAAAGTGTAAATTGTGGGTTTTGGAGAACATCAGGTAGGTTTAGGGGGACCTTCGGGGTGGATCTATGGCTTTTGGGATTATCTTTCTGGTTTGGGGTTGATCGCGTTCTTGTTTGGGGTGTTTTTGAAGTGTTTTGTGGTCTCCATTGGATTTCGTTGGGTTCTCGTTGGTCGTTAAGTTCAATGGGAGTGGATTGTGGGTTTTGGAGAAGATCAAGTGAGTTTAGGGTGGTTTGAAGGGAAATTCATGGTATTGGGGTTTTTTCTTCTGATCCAGTTCTTTTTGGGCGTGTTTTTGACGTGTTTTGGGGTCTCCACTGGGTTTTAGTTGGGTTTTGTTCGTAATCATGTTGGAAAATGGAAAATTCTGGGTTTTGGAGAACACCTGGTAGGTTTAGGATGGTTTTGGGATGGATCAATGGTTTTGTTTTTTTTTTTTTTTTTCTGTTTTTTGGGGGGTTGATCCTGTTCTTTTTTGGGGTGTTTTTGACGTGTTTTGGGGTCTCCGCTGGGTTTTACTTGGCTTCTTATTGGTCATCATGGTGGAAAAGTGTAAATTGTGGGTTTTGGAGAACATCAGGTAGGTTTAGGGGGAATTTTGCGGTGGATCTATGGCTTTTGGGATTTTCTTTCGTTTTTGCGTGTGATCGTGTTCTTTTTTGGGTTGTTTTTGACGTGTTTTGTGGTCTCCGTTGGGTTTTGTTGGGTTTTCCTTTGTCATCATGGTGGAAAAGTGTAAATTGTGGGTTTTGGAGATCATCATGTAGGTTTGGGGGGACTTTTGGGGTGGATCTATGGCTTTTGGGGTTTTCTTTCGTTTTTGGGGGTGATCCTGTTCTTGTTTGGGTTGTTTATGACGTTTTTTGGGGTCTCCGTTGGGTGTTGTTGGGTTCCTAATGGGTTTTATGGTGGTCGGGAGTGGACTTTGGGATTTGGAGAACATCAGGTAGGTTTAGGGGGACATTTGGGGTGGATCTATGGTTTTGGGGTATTTTCTTCCAGTTTTCTGGGGTGATCCTGTTCTTTTTTGTGGTGTTTTTGACGTGTTTTGTGGTCTCCGTTAGGTTTTGTTGGGTTCTTGTATTCATCATGGTGAATGGGAGTGAAATGTGGGATTTGGAGAAGATCAGGTGGGTTTAGGGTGGCTTTGTGGGGAACTTCATGGTTTTTGTTTTTTTTTTTTCTTCTTATCCAGTTCTTTTTTGTGGTGTTTTTAACGTTTTTTGGGGTCTCCGTTGGGTTTCGTTGGGTTTTCCGTTGTCATCATGGTGGAAAATGGTAAATTGTGGGTTTTGGAGAACATCAGGTAGGTTTAGGGGGCCTTTTGGGGTGGATCTATGTCTTTTGGGGTTTACTTCTGTTATTTTGGGATGATCCTGTTCTTTTTTGGGGTGTTTATGCCGTGTTTTGGTGTCTCCGTTGGGCTTTGTTGGGTTCCTAATGGGTTTTATGGTGGTTGGGAGTGGACTTTGGGTTTTGGAGAACATCAGTGTGGTGTTTTTACCGTGCTGGGCAGCTAAACCCCACAACCGCTCTCTCACTCCCCCTCCTTTAGATGAGGAGGGGGAGAAGTAAAGCAAAGAACAACTCACGGGTTGAGATAAGGATAATTATTTAAAGGGAAATAATTATAATAATTAAATAAAGACTACCATGAACTAAACAATTTAACTAAGGGGAAGTAAAAGGGAAAAGGGGAACAAGGGAGGAAAACAAACAAACAAAATAAATGAAAGCTATATGGAAGTGCAGAGGAAAGAAATTACTCTCTACTTCCCACAAATGAGCGATGATTGACCACGTCCTTGAAGCAAGGCCTCAACGCACGCAGCCGGTGTTCGAGAGGAGGACCGAGGTCTTCTCAACGAGAGCCCACCCCTCCCCTCTTCTTCCTGTTTCCTCCTTTTATTGCTGAGTGTGACACCACATGGTATGGAATATCCCTTTGATTGGTTTAGGTCAGCTGCCATAGTGATGTTTCTCTCCTCACTTTTTGCCCACCCCCTAGGAGGGTTAGAGAAAGGCCCAATGCTGTGCCACTGCTGCTCAGCAGTAGACACAACACTGGTGTGATAACACTGCTGTTCCAGCTACAAGTACAGAGTACGGCACTGTATGGGCTGCTGCCGGGAAAGTTAACATTCCAGCCAGACCCAGTACAATCAGGTAGGGTTAGGGTGGTTTTGGGGTGGATCTATGATTTTGGGGATTTTCTTTCGTTTTTGGGCGTGATCCTATTCTTTTTGGGGGTGTTTGTGACGTGTTTTATGGTCTCCGTTGGGTTTTGTTGCGTTTTCCGTTGTCATCGTGGTGGAAAATGGTAAATTGCGATTTTTGGAGAACTTCAGGTAGGTTTAGGGGGACTTCTGGGGTGGATTCATGGTATTTGAGTTTTTCTTCTGTTTTTTGGGGTGATCCTGTTCTTTTCTGGGGTGTTTTTGACGTGTTTTTGGGTCTCCGTTGGGTTTCGTTGTGTTGTCAGTCGTCGTTAAGTTCAATGGGAGTGGATTGTGGGGTTTGGAGACGATCAGGTGAGTTTAGGGTGGTTTTGGGGGGAAATTCATGGTATTGGGGTTTTCTCTTCTGATCCAGTTCTTTTTTGGCGTGTTTTTGATGTGTTTTTGGGTCTCCGTTGGGTTTTAGTTGGGTTCTTGTTGGTCATCATGTTGGAAAATTGTAAATTGTGGGTTTTGGAGAATATCAGGTAGGTTTAGGGTGGTTTTGGGGTGGATCTATGGTTTTGGGGTTTTCTTCTGTTTTTTTTTTTTTTTTTTTTTTTTTTTTTTTGTGGTGATCGTGTTCTTTTTTGGGGTGTTTTTGACGTGTTTTGGGGTCTCCGTTGCGTTTTACTTGGCTTCTTATTAGTCATCATGGTGGAAAAGTGTAAATTGTGGGTTTTGGAGAACATCAGGTAGGTTTAGGGGGACCTTCGGGGTGGATCTATGGCTTTTGGGATTATCTTTCTGGTTTGGGGTTGATCGCGTTCTTGTTTGGGGTGTTTTTGAAGTGTTTTGTGGTCTCCATTGGATTTCGTTGGGTTCTCGTTGGTCGTTAAGTTCAATGGGAGTGGATTGTGGGTTTTGGAGAAGATCAAGTGAGTTTAGGGTGGTTTGAAGGGAAATTCATGGTATTGGGGTTTTTTCTTCTGATCCAGTTCTTTTTGGGCGTGTTTTTGACGTGTTTTGGGGTCTCCGCTGGGTTTTAGTTGGGTTTTGTTCGTAATCATGTTGGAAAATGGAAAATTCTGGGTTTTGGAGAACACCTGGTAGGTTTAGGATGGTTTTGGGATGGATCTATGGTTTTGTTTTTTTTTTTTTTTCTGTTTTTTGGGGGGTTGATCCTGTTCTTTTTTGGGGTGTTTTTGACGTGTTTTGGGGTCTCCGCTGGGTTTTACTTGGCTTCTTATTGGTCATCATGGTGGAAAAGTGTAAATTGTGGGTTTTGGAGAACATCAGGTAGGTTTAGGGGGAATTTTGCGGTGGATCTATGGCTTTTGGGATTTTCTTTCGTTTTTGCGTGTGATCGTGTTCTTTTTTGGGTTGTTTTTGACGTGTTTTGTGGTCTCCGTTGGGTTTTGTTGGGTTTTCCTTTGTCATCATGGTGGGAAAGTGTAAATTGTGGGTTTTGGAGATCATCATGTAGGTTTGGGGGGACTTTTGGGGTGGATCTATGGCTTTTGGGGTTTTCTTTCGTTTTTGGGGGTGATCCTGTTCTTGTTTGGGTTGTTTATGACGTTTTTTGGGGTCTCCGTTGGGTGTTGTTGGGTTCCTAATGGGTTTTATGGTGGTCGGGAGTGGACTTTGGGATTTGGAGAACATCAGGTAGGTTTAGGGGGACATTTGGGGTGGATCTATGGTTTTGGGGTATTTTCTTCCAGTTTTCTGGGGTGATCCTATTCTTTTTTGTGGTGTTTTTGACGTGTTTTGTGGTCTCCGTTAGGTTTTGTTGGGTTCTTGTATTCACCATGGTGAATGGGAGTGAAATGTGGGATTTGGAGAAGATCAGGTGGGTTTAGGGTGGCTTTGTGGGGAACTTCATGGTTTTTGTTTTTTTTTTTTCTTCTTATCCAGTTCTTTTTTGTGGTGTTTTTAACGTTTTTTGGGGTCTCCGTTGGGTTTCGTTGGGTTTTCCGTTGTCATCATGGTGGAAAATGGTAAATTGTGGGTTTTGGAGAACATCAGGTAGGTTTAGGGGGCCTTTTGGGGTGGATCTATGTCTTTTGGGGTTTACTTCTGTTATTTTGGGATGATCCTGTTCTTTTTTGGGGTGTTTATGCCGTGTTTTGGTGTCTCCGTTGGGCTTTGTTGGGTTCCTAATGGGTTTTATGGTGGTTGGGAGTGGACTTTGGGTTTTGGAGAACATCAGTGTGGTGTTTTTACCGTGCTGGGCAGCTAAACCCCACAACCGCTCTCTCACTCCCCCTCCTTTAGATGAGGAGGGGGAGAAGTAAAGCAAAGAACAACTCACGGGTTGAGATAAGGATAATTATTTAAAGGGAAATAATTATAATAATTAAATAAAGACTACCATGAACTAAACAATTTAACTAAGGGGAAGTAAAAGGGAAAAGGGGAACAAGGGAGGAAAACAAACAAACAAAATAAATGAAAGCTATATGGAAGTGCAGAGGAAAGAAATTACTCTCTACTTCCCACAAATGAGCGATGATTGACCACGTCCTTGAAGCAAGGCCTCAACGCACGCAGCCGGTGTTCGAGAGGAGGACCGAGGTCTTCTCAACGAGAGCCCACCCCTCCCCTCTTCTTCCTGTTTCCTCCTTTTATTGCTGAGTGTGACACCACATGGTATGGAATATCCCTTTGATTGGTTTAGGTCAGCTGCCATAGTGATGTTTCTCTCCTCACTTTTTGCCCACCCCCTAGGAGGGTTAGAGAAAGGCCCAATGCTGTGCCACTGCTGCTCAGCAGTAGACACAACACTGGTGTGATAACACTGCTGTTCCAGCTACAAGTACAGAGTACGGCACTGTATGGGCTGCTGCCGGGAAAGTTAACATTCCAGCCAGACCCAGTACAATCAGGTAGGTTTAGGGTGGTTTTGGGGTGGATCTATGATTTTGGGGATTTTCTTTCGTTTTTGGGCGTGATCCTATTCTTTTTGGGGGTGTTTGTGACGTGTTTTATGGTCTCCGTTGGGTTTTGTTGCGTTTTCCGTTGTCATCGTGGTGGAAAATGGTAAATTGCGATTTTTGGAGAACTTCAGGTAGGTTTAGGGGGACTTCTGGGGTGGATTCATGGTATTTGAGTTTTTCTTCTGTTTTTTGGGGTGATCCTGTTCTTTTCTGGGGTGTTTTTGACGTGTTTTTGGGTCTCCGTTGGGTTTCGTTGTGTTGTCAGTCGTCGTTAAGTTCAATGGGAGTGGATTGTGGGGTTTGGAGACGATCAGGTGAGTTTAGGGTGGTTTTGGGGGGAAATTCATGGTATTGGGGTTTTCTCTTCTGATCCAGTTCTTTTTTGGCGTGTTTTTGATGTGTTTTTGGGTCTCCGTTGGGTTTTAGTTGGGTTCTTGTTGGTCATCATGTTGGAAAATTGTAAATTGTGGGTTTTGGAGAATATCAGGTAGGTTTAGGGTGGTTTTGGGGTGGATCTATGGTTTTGGGGTTTTCTTCTGTTTTTTTTTTTTTTTTTTTTTTTTTTTTTTTGTGGTGATCGTGTTCTTTTTTGGGGTGTTTTTGACGTGTTTTGGGGTCTCCGTTGCGTTTTACTTGGCTTCTTATTAGTCATCATGGTGGAAAAGTGTAAATTGTGGGTTTTGGAGAACATCAGGTAGGTTTAGGGGGACCTTCGGGGTGGATCTATGGCTTTTGGGATTATCTTTCTGGTTTGGGGTTGATCGCGTTCTTGTTTGGGGTGTTTTTGAAGTGTTTTGTGGTCTCCATTGGATTTCGTTGGGTTCTCGTTGGTCGTTAAGTTCAATGGGAGTGGATTGTGGGTTTTGGAGAAGATCAAGTGAGTTTAGGGTGGTTTGAAGGGAAATTCATGGTATTGGGGTTTTTTCTTCTGATCCAGTTCTTTTTGGGCGTGTTTTTGACGTGTTTTGGGGTCTCCGCTGGGTTTTAGTTGGGTTTTGTTCGTAATCATGTTGGAAAATGGAAAATTCTGGGTTTTGGAGAACACCTGGTAGGTTTAGGATGGTTTTGGGATGGATCTATGGTTTTGTTTTTTTTTTTTTTTCTGTTTTTTGGGGGGTTGATCCTGTTCTTTTTTGGGGTGTTTTTGACGTGTTTTGGGGTCTCCGCTGGGTTTTACTTGGCTTCTTATTGGTCATCATGGTGGAAAAGTGTAAATTGTGGGTTTTGGAGAACATCAGGTAGGTTTAGGGGGAATTTTGCGGTGGATCTATGGCTTTTGGGATTTTCTTTCGTTTTTGCGTGTGATCGTGTTCTTTTTTGGGTTGTTTTTGACGTGTTTTGTGGTCTCCGTTGGGTTTTGTTGGGTTTTCCTTTGTCATCATGGTGGGAAAGTGTAAATTGTGGGTTTTGGAGATCATCATGTAGGTTTGGGGGGACTTTTGGGGTGGATCTATGGCTTTTGGGGTTTTCTTTCGTTTTTGGGGGTGATCCTGTTCTTGTTTGGGTTGTTTATGACGTTTTTTGGGGTCTCCGTTGGGTGTTGTTGGGTTCCTAATGGGTTTTATGGTGGTCGGGAGTGGACTTTGGGATTTGGAGAACATCAGGTAGGTTTAGGGGGACATTTGGGGTGGATCTATGGTTTTGGGGTATTTTCTTCCAGTTTTCTGGGGTGATCCTATTCTTTTTTGTGGTGTTTTTGACGTGTTTTGTGGTCTCCGTTAGGTTTTGTTGGGTTCTTGTATTCACCATGGTGAATGGGAGTGAAATGTGGGATTTGGAGAAGATCAGGTGGGTTTAGGGTGGCTTTGTGGGGAACTTCATGGTTTTTGTTTTTTTTTTTTCTTCTTATCCAGTTCTTTTTTGTGGTGTTTTTAACGTTTTTTGGGGTCTCCGTTGGGTTTCGTTGGGTTTTCCGTTGTCATCATGGTGGAAAATGGTAAATTGTGGGTTTTGGAGAACATCAGGTAGGTTTAGGGGGCCTTTTGGGGTGGATCTATGTCTTTTGGGGTTTACTTCTGTTATTTTGGGATGATCCTGTTCTTTTTTGGGGTGTTTATGCCGTGTTTTGGTGTCTCCGTTGGGCTTTGTTGGGTTCCTAATGGGTTTTATGGTGGTTGGGAGTGGACTTTGGGTTTTGGAGAACATCAGTGTGGTGTTTTTACCGTGCTGGGCAGCTAAACCCCACAACCGCTCTCTCACTCCCCCTCCTTTAGATGAGGAGGGGGAGAAGTAAAGCAAAGAACAACTCACGGGTTGAGATAAGGATAATTATTTAAAGGGAAATAATTATAATAATTAAATAAAGACTACCATGAACTAAACAATTTAACTAAGGGGAAGTAAAAGGGAAAAGGGGAACAAGGGAGGAAAACAAACAAACAAAATAAATGAAAGCTATATGGAAGTGCAGAGGAAAGAAATTACTCTCTACTTCCCACAAATGAGCGATGATTGACCACGTCCTTGAAGCAAGGCCTCAACGCACGCAGCCGGTGTTCGAGAGGAGGACCGAGGTCTTCTCAACGAGAGCCCACCCCTCCCCTCTTCTTCCTGTTTCCTCCTTTTATTGCTGAGTGTGACACCACATGGTATGGAATATCCCTTTGATTGGTTTAGGTCAGCTGCCATAGTGATGTTTCTCTCCTCACTTTTTGCCCACCCCCTAGGAGGGTTAGAGAAAGGCCCAATGCTGTGCCACTGCTGCTCAGCAGTAGACACAACACTGGTGTGATAACACTGCTGTTCCAGCTACAAGTACAGAGTACGGCACTGTATGGGCTGCTGCCGGGAAAGTTAACATTCCAGCCAGACCCAGTACAATCAGGTAGGGTTAGGGTGGTTTTGGGGTGGATCTATGATTTTGGGGATTTTCTTTCGTTTTTGGGCGTGATCCTATTCTTTTTGGGGGTGTTTGTGACGTGTTTTATGGTCTCCGTTGGGTTTTGTTGCGTTTTCCGTTGTCATCGTGGTGGAAAATGGTAAATTGCGATTTTTGGAGAACTTCAGGTAGGTTTAGGGGGACTTCTGGGGTGGATTCATGGTATTTGAGTTTTTCTTCTGTTTTTTGGGGTGATCCTGTTCTTTTCTGGGGTGTTTTTGACGTGTTTTTGGGTCTCCGTTGGGTTTCGTTGTGTTGTCAGTCGTCGTTAAGTTCAATGGGAGTGGATTGTGGGGTTTGGAGACGATCAGGTGAGTTTAGGGTGGTTTTGGGGGGAAATTCATGGTATTGGGGTTTTCTCTTCTGATCCAGTTCTTTTTTGGCGTGTTTTTGATGTGTTTTTGGGTCTCCGTTGGGTTTTAGTTGGGTTCTTGTTGGTCATCATGTTGGAAAATTGTAAATTGTGGGTTTTGGAGAATATCAGGTAGGTTTAGGGTGGTTTTGGGGTGGATCTATGGTTTTGGGGTTTTCTTCTGTTTTTTTTTTTTTTTTTTTTTTTTTTTTGTGTGGTGATCGTGTTCTTTTTTGGGGTGTTTTTGACGTGTTTTGGGGTCTCCGTTGCGTTTTACTTGGCTTCTTATTAGTCATCATGGTGGAAAAGTGTAAATTGTGGGTTTTGGAGAACATCAGGTATGTTTAGGGGGACCTTCGGGGTGGATCTATGGCTTTTGGGATTATCTTTCTGGTTTGGGGTTGATCGCGTTCTTGTTTGGGGTGTTTTTGAAGTGTTTTGTGGTCTCCATTGGATTTCGTTGGGTTCTCGTTGGTCGTTAAGTTCAATGGGAGTGGATTGTGGGTTTTGGAGAAGATCAAGTGAGTTTAGGGTGGTTTGAAGGGAAATTCATGGTATTGGGGTTTTTTCTTCTGATCCAGTTCTTTTTGGGCGTGTTTTTGACGTGTTTTGGGGTCTCCACTGGGTTTTAGTTGGGTTTTGTTCGTAATCATGTTGGAAAATGGAAAATTCTGGGTTTTGGAGAACACCTGGTAGGTTTAGGATGGTTTTGGGATGGATCAATGGTTTTGTTTTTTTTTTTTTTTTCTGTTTTTTGGGGGGTTGATCCTGTTCTTTTTTGGGGTGTTTTTGACGTGTTTTGGGGTCTCCGCTGGGTTTTACTTGGCTTCTTATTGGTCATCATGGTGGAAAAGTGTAAATTGTGGGTTTTGGAGAACATCAGGTAGGTTTAGGGGGAATTTTGCGGTGGATCTATGGCTTTTGGGATTTTCTTTCGTTTTTGCGTGTGATCGTGTTCTTTTTTGGGTTGTTTTTGACGTGTTTTGTGGTCTCCGTTGGGTTTTGTTGGGTTTTCCTTTGTCATCATGGTGGAAAAGTGTAAATTGTGGGTTTTGGAGATCATCATGTAGGTTTGGGGGGACTTTTGGGGTGGATCTATGGCTTTTGGGGTTTTCTTTCGTTTTTGGGGGTGATCCTGTTCTTGTTTGGGTTGTTTATGACGTTTTTTGGGGTCTCCGTTGGGTGTTGTTGGGTTCCTAATGGGTTTTATGGTGGTCGGGAGTGGACTTTGGGATTTGGAGAACATCAGGTAGGTTTAGGGGGACATTTGGGGTGGATCTATGGTTTTGGGGTATTTTCTTCCAGTTTTCTGGGGTGATCCTGTTCTTTTTTGTGGTGTTTTTGACGTGTTTTGTGGTCTCCGTTAGGTTTTGTTGGGTTCTTGTATTCATCATGGTGAATGGGAGTGAAATGTGGGATTTGGAGAAGATCAGGTGGGTTTAGGGTGGCTTTGTGGGGAACTTCATGGTTTTTGTTTTTTTTTTTTCTTCTTATCCAGTTCTTTTTTGTGGTGTTTTTAACGTTTTTTGGGGTCTCCGTTGGGTTTCGTTGGGTTTTCCGTTGTCATCATGGTGGAAAATGGTAAATTGTGGGTTTTGGAGAACATCAGGTAGGTTTAGGGGGCCTTTTGGGGTGGATCTATGTCTTTTGGGGTTTACTTCTGTTATTTTGGGATGATCCTGTTCTTTTTTGGGGTGTTTATGCCGTGTTTTGGTGTCTCCGTTGGGCTTTGTTGGGTTCCTAATGGGTTTTATGGTGGTTGGGAGTGGACTTTGGGTTTTGGAGAACATCAGTGTGGTGTTTTTACCGTGCTGGGCAGCTAAACCCCACAACCGCTCTCTCACTCCCCCTCCTTTAGATGAGGAGGGGGAGAAGTAAAGCAAAGAACAACTCACGGGTTGAGATAAGGATAATTATTTAAAGGGAAATAATTATAATAATTAAATAAAGACTACCATGAACTAAACAATTTAACTAAGGGGAAGTAAAAGGGAAAAGGGGAACAAGGGAGGAAAACAAACAAACAAAATAAATGAAAGCTATATGGAAGTGCAGAGGAAAGAAATTACTCTCTACTTCCCACAAATGAGCGATGATTGACCACGTCCTTGAAGCAAGGCCTCAACACACGCAGCCGGTGTTCGAGAGGAGGACCGAGGTCTTCTCAACGAGAGCCCACCCCTCCCCTCTTCTTCCTGTTTCCTCCTTTTATTGCTGAGTGTGACACCACATGGTATGGAATATCCCTTTGATTGGTTTAGGTCAGCTGCCATAGTGATGTTTCTCTCCTCACTTTTTGCCCACCCCCTAGGAGGGTTAGAGAAAGGCCCAATGCTGTGCCACTGCTGCTCAGCAGTAGACACAACACTGGTGTGATAACACTGCTGTTCCAGCTACAAGTACAGAGTACGGCACTGTATGGGCTGCTGCCGGGAAAGTTAACATTCCAGCCAGACCCAGTACAATCAGGTAGGTTTAGGGTGGTTTTGGGGTGGATCTATGATTTTGGGGATTTTCTTTCGTTTTTGGGCGTGATCCTATTCTTTTTGGGGGTGTTTGTGACGTGTTTTATGGTCTCCGTTGGGTTTTGTTGCGTTTTCCGTTGTCATCGTGGTGGAAAATGGTAAATTGCGATTTTTGGAGAACTTCAGGTAGGTTTAGGGGGACTTCTGGGGTGGATTCATGGTATTTGAGTTTTTCTTCTGTTTTTTGGGGTGATCCTGTTCTTTTCTGGGGTGTTTTTGACGTGTTTTTGGGTCTCCGTTGGGTTTCGTTGTGTTGTCAGTCGTCGTTAAGTTCAATGGGAGTGGATTGTGGGGTTTGGAGACGATCAGGTGAGTTTAGGGTGGTTTTGGGGGGAAATTCATGGTATTGGGGTTTTCTCTTCTGATCCAGTTCTTTTTTGGCGTGTTTTTGATGTGTTTTTGGGTCTCCGTTGGGTTTTAGTTGGGTTCTTGTTGGTCATCATGTTGGAAAATTGTAAATTGTGGGTTTTGGAGAATATCAGGTAGGTTTAGGGTGGTTTTGGGGTGGATCTATGGTTTTGGGGTTTTCTTCTGTTTTTTTTTTTTTTTTTTTTTTTTTTTTTTTTTTTTTTGTGGTGATCGTGTTCTTTTTTGGGGTGTTTTTGACGTGTTTTGGGGTCTCCGTTGCGTTTTACTTGGCTTCTTATTAGTCATCATGGTATAAAAGTGTAAATTGTGGGTTTTGGAGAACATCAGGTAGGTTTAGGGGGACCTTCGGGGTGGATCTATGGCTTTTGGGATTATCTTTCTGGTTTGGGGTTGATCGCGTTCTTGTTTGGGGTGTTTTTGAAGTGTTTTGTGGTCTCCATTGGATTTCGTTGGGTTCTCGTTGGTCGTTAAGTTCAATGGGAGTGGATTGTGGGTTTTGGAGAAGATCAAGTGAGTTTAGGGTGGTTTGAAGGGAAATTCATGGTATTGGGGTTTTTTCTTCTGATCCAGTTCTTTTTGGGCGTGTTTTTGACGTGTTTTGGGGTCTCCGCTGGGTTTTAGTTGGGTTTTGTTCGTAATCATGTTGGAAAATGGAAAATTCTGGGTTTTGGAGAACACCTGGTAGGTTTAGGATGGTTTTGGGATGGATCAATGGTTTTGTTTTTTGTTTTTTTTTTCTGTTTTTTGGGGGGTTGATCCTGTTCTTTTTTGGGGTGTTTTTGACGTGTTTTGGGGTCTCCGCTGGGTTTTACTTGGCTTCTTATTGGTCATCATGGTGGAAAAGTGTAAATTGTGGGTTTTGGAGAACATCAGGTAGGTTTAGGGGGAATTTTGCGGTGGATCTATGGCTTTTGGGATTTTCTTTCGTTTTTGCGTGTGATCGTGTTCTTTTTTGGGTTGTTTTTGACGTGTTTTGTGGTCTCCGTTGGGTTTTGTTGGGTTTTCCTTTGTCATCATGGTGGAAAAGTGTAAATTGTGGGTTTTGGAGATCATCATGTAGGTTTGGGGGGACTTTTGGGGTGGATCTATGGCTTTTGGGGTTTTCTTTCGTTTTTGGGGTTGATCCTGTTCTTGTTTGGGTTGTTTATGACGTTTTTTGGGGTCTCCGTTGGGTGTTGTTGGGTTCCTAATGGGTTTTATGGTGGTCGGGAGTGGACTTTGGGATTTGGAGAACATCAGGTAGGTTTAGGGGGACATTTGGGGTGGATCTATGGTTTTGGGGTATTTTCTTCCAGTTTTCTGGGGTGATCCTGTTCTTTTTTGTGGTGTTTTTGACGTGTTTTGTGGTCTCCGTTAGGTTTTGTTGGGTTCTTGTATTCATCATGGTGAATGGGAGTGAAATGTGGGATTTGGAGAAGATCAGGTGGGTTTAGGGTGGCTTTGTGGGGAACTTCATGGTTTTTGTTTTTTTTTTTTCTTCTTATCCAGTTCTTTTTTGTGGTGTTTTTAACGTTTTTTGGGGTCTCCGTTGGGTTTCGTTGGGTTTTCCGTTGTCATCATGGTGGAAAATGGTAAATTGTGGGTTTTGGAGAACATCAGGTAGGTTTAGGGGGCCTTTTGGGGTGGATCTATGTCTTTTGGGGTTTACTTCTGTTATTTTGGGATGATCCTGTTCTTTTTTGGGGTGTTTATGCCGTGTTTTGGTGTCTCCGTTGGGCTTTGTTGGGTTCCTAATGGGTTTTATGGTGGTTGGGAGTGGACTTTGGGTTTTGGAGAACATCAGTGTGGTGTTTTTACCGTGCTGGGCAGCTAAACCCCACAACCGCTCTCTCACTCCCCCTCCTTTAGATGAGGAGGGGGAGAAGTAAAGCAAAGAACAACTCACGGGTTGAGATAAGGATAATTATTTAAAGGGAAATAATTATAATAATTAAATAAAGACTACCATGAACTAAACAATTTAACTAAGGGGAAGTAAAAGGGAAAAGGGGAACAAGGGAGGAAAACAAACAAACAAAATAAATGAAAGCTATATGGAAGTGCAGAGGAAAGAAATTACTCTCTACTTCCCACAAATGAGCGATGATTGACCACGTCCTTGAAGCAAGGCCTCAACGCACGCAGCCGGTGTTCGAGAGGAGGACCGAGGTCTTCTCAACGAGAGCCCACCCCTCCCCTCTTCTTCCTGTTTCCTCCTTTTATTGCTGAGTGTGACACCACATGGTATGGAATATCCCTTTGATTGGTTTAGGTCAGCTGCCATAGTGATGTTTCTCTCCTCACTTTTTGCCCACCCCCTAGGAGGGTTAGAGAAAGGCCCAATGCTGTGCCACTGCTGCTCAGCAGTAGACACAACACTGGTGTGATAACACTGCTGTTCCAGCTACAAGTACAGAGTACGGCACTGTATGGGCTGCTGCCGGGAAAGTTAACATTCCAGCCAGACCCAGTACAATCAGGTAGGGTTAGGGTGGTTTTGGGGTGGATCTATGATTTTGGGGATTTTCTTTCGTTTTTGGGCGTGATCCTATTCTTTTTGGGGGTGTTTGTGACGTGTTTTATGGTCTCCGTTGGGTTTTGTTGCGTTTTCCGTTGTCATCGTGGTGGAAAATGGTAAATTGCGATTTTTGGAGAACTTCAGGTAGGTTTAGGGGGACTTCTGGGGTGGATTCATGGTATTTGAGTTTTTCTTCTGTTTTTTGGGGTGATCCTGTTCTTTTCTGGGGTGTTTTTGACGTGTTTTTGGGTCTCCGTTGGGTTTCGTTGTGTTGTCAGTCGTCGTTAAGTTCAATGGGAGTGGATTGTGGGGTTTGGAGACGATCAGGTGAGTTTAGGGTGGTTTTGGGGGGAAATTCATGGTATTGGGGTTTTCTCTTCTGATCCAGTTCTTTTTTGGCGTGTTTTTGATGTGTTTTTGGGTCTCCGTTGGGTTTTAGTTGGGTTCTTGTTGGTCATCATGTTGGAAAATTGTAAATTGTGGGTTTTGGAGAATATCAGGTAGGTTTAGGGTGGTTTTGGGGTGGATCTATGGTTTTGGGGTTTTCTTCTGTTTTTTTTTTTTTTTTTTTTTTTTTTTTTTTTTTTTTTTGTGGTGATCCTTTTCATTTTGGGGGTGTTTTTGACATGTTTTGGGGTCTCCGTTGGGTTTTACTTGGCTTCTTATTAGTCATCATGGTGGAAAAGTGTAAATTGTGGGTTTTGGAGAACATCAGGTATGTTTAGGGGGACCTTCGGGGTGGATCTATGGCTTTTGGGGTTTTCTTGTGTTTTCTGGGGTGATCGTGTTCTTTTTTGGCATGTTTTTGACGTGTTTTGTGGTCTCCGTTGGGTTTTAGTTGGCTTCTTATTGGTCTTCATGTTGGAATAGTTTACATTGTGGGTTTTGGAGAACATCAGGTAGGTTTAGGGGGACTTTTGGGGTGGATCTATAGCTTTTGTGATTATCTTCCAGGTTTGGGGTTGATCGCGTTCTTGTTCGGGGTGTTTTTGAAGTGTTTTGTGGTCTCCATTGGATTTCGTTGGGTTCTCGTTGGTCGTTAACACCCTAACCCCCTAACCCCCTAACCCTAACCCTAACCCTAATCCTAACCCTAACCGTAACGGATCCCTAATCCTAAAACTAACAAAACCCTAACCCTAACCCTAATCGTAACCCTAACCTTAAGCCTATCCCTAACAGGATCCTAACCCAAACCCTAACCCTAACCCTAACCCCAACGCTTACCAGACCCTAACCCTAACCGTAACCAAAACAGAACCCTAATATTAATCCTAACCCTAAGCCTAACCCTAAACCTAACCCTAACCCTAAGAGAACCCTAACCATACCCTAACCCTAACCCTAACCTAAACCTTAACCAAAACCTATCCGTAACCCTAACTCTACCCGTAACCGTAACCCTAACCCTAACACTACCCCTAAAGTTAACCCTAACCCTAACCCTAACGGAACCATAAGTCTAAACCTAAACCAAACCTAACCTAATCCTAAACCTCACCCTAACCTCAACCTAAACCTAACCCAAATCCTAAACCTAAACCTAACCCCAACCCTAAACCTAAACCTATCCCTAACTCTAACCATAACCTTGACCCTAAACATTACAGTAAACATAACCCTAACCCTAACCCTAACCTTAACCTAACACTAACCCTAACCCTAACCCTAACCCTAACCCTAACCCTAACCCTAACCCTAACCCTAACCCTAACCCTAACCGTAACCCTAACCCTAACCCTAACCCTAACCCTAGCCCTAACCCTAACCCTAACCCTAACAGAACCCTAATCATAACCCTAACCCTAAGCTAACCCTAACATAACCCTAACCCTACCCTAACAATAACACTAACCCTTAAGATAAACCTAACCCTAAACCTAACTCTAACCCTAACCCTAACCCTAACTTTAACCCTAACCTAACCGTATCCCTAAACATAACCTAAACCTAACCCTAATCCTTACACTAACCCTAACACTAAATCTAACCTAACCCTATCCCTAAACATAACCTAAACCTAACGCTAATCCTAACCCTAACCCTAACCCTAACAGAACCCTAACCCTAACCCTAACCCTAAACCGAACCCTAAACGTAATCCTATCCCTAACACTAACGCGAACCCTAACCCTAACCCTAACCCTAACACAACCTTAACCGTAACCCTAACCCTAACCCTAACCGAACACTAATCCTAAACCTAAACATTCCCCTAACCCTAACCGTAACCCTAACCCTAACCTTAACCCTAACAGAACCTTAACCATAACCCTAACCCTAACCCTAACCGAACACTAACCCTAAACCTAAACATACCCCTAACCCTAACCATAACCCTAACCCATACCCTAACCTAACCCTAACCATAACCCTAACCGAACCCTAACCCTAATCCTTACCCTAACCATAACCCTAAATCTAACCTAACCTAACCCTATACCTAACCATAACCTAAACCTAACCCTAATCTTAACCCTAACCCGAAACGTAAAGGAACCCTAACCCTAAACCTAACCCTAACCCTTACGATAACCATAACCCTAAAACTAACACTAAAACTAACCATACCCTAACTCTAACCCTGAACATAACACAACCCTAACCCTAACCCTAAACTTAACCCTAACTTTAACCCTAACCTAACCCTAACCCTAACCCTAACACTAACCCTAACCCTAACCCTAAACCTAACCCTAACCCTAAACCTAATCCTAATGCTAACCCTAACCCTAACCCCACCAGAAACCTAACCGTAACCCTAACCCTAAACCTAACCGTAACCGTAACCCTAACGGAACCCTAAACCTAAACCTAACCCAAATCCTACACAAAACCCTAACCCTAACACTAACCCTAAACCTAACCCTAACCGTATCCCTAATCCTAATCCTATCCCTAACTTTAACCCTATCCTAACCCTAAACCAAAACCTAACCCTAAACCTATCCCTAACCCTAACCAGAATACGAACCCTAACCCTAACCCGACACCTAACCCTAACCCTACCCCTAACCCTAACCCTAATCCTAACCCTAACCCTAACCCTAACCCTAAACCTAACCTAAACCTAAACCTAACCCTAACCCTAACCGTAACCCTAACCCGAACCTAACTCTTACCCTAACTAGATCCCTTACAGAACCATAACCCTAAACCTACCCGTAACCATAACCCTACCTCTAACCCTTAATACGATCCCTTACCCTACACCTAACCTTTACGATACCCCTAACCCTATCCCTAAACCTAACCCTAAACCTAACCCTAAAAATAACCTAACCCTAACCCTAACCCTAACCCTAACCCTAACCCTAACCCTAACCCTAACCCTAACCCTAACCCTAACCCTAACCCTAACCCTAACCCTACCCTAACCCTAATCCTAACGCTAAACCTAACCTAACCCTAACCCTGAACATAACCCAACCCTAAGCCTAACCCTAACCGTAACATAACCCAAACCAACCCTAACACTAACCGTAACCCTAACTTTAACCCTAACCGAAACCTAACCCTAACCCTAAACGTAACCGTAACCCTAAACCTAACCCTAAACCTAACCGTAACCCTAACCCTAACCTAACTCTTATCCTAACCCTAACCGTAACAGAACGCTAACCATAACCCTAAACCTAAAACTAACCTAACCCTAACACTAACACTGACCGTAAATTTAACCCTAACCTAACCCTAACCCAAAACCTAACCCTAACCCTAAACCTAACCCTACCCTAACTCTAACCCTAACAGAACCCTAACCAGAACCCTAAACCTAACGGTACCCTCAGCCTAACCCTAATCCTAACCCTTACGATAACCGTAACCTAACCCTAACCCTAACCCTAACGCTAACCCTAACAGTAACCGTAACCGTAACCCTAACCCTAACGATAAGCCTACCCTAAACCTAACCCTAACCCTTACGATAACCCTAACCCTAACCATAAACCTTAAGACAGCCCTAACCCTAACTCTAACCCTAACCCTAACCTAACAGTAACCCTAACCATAACCCTAACCCTAACCCTAAACATAACCCTAACCCTAAACTTAACTGAAACTAACCCTAACCCTAACCATAACCAAAACCGAACCCTAACCATAGCCCTAGCCATAACCCTAACCCTAAACATAAACCTAACCCTAAATCTAACCGTAAAACTAACCCTAACCCTAACGCTAACCCTAACCATTACCATAACCCTAACCAAACCCTAACCCTAAACCTAAAGCTAACCCTAACCCTAACACTAACCCTAACGGAACCCTAAACCTAACCGTAAAAAAACCCTAACCCTAACACTAACCCTTACCCTTACCCTAATCCTATCTCTAACAGAACCCTAACCTTAACCCTAACCCTAACCCTAACCCTAACCCCTAACTCTAACCCTAACCCAAACCCTAAACCTAACCAAAACCTAACCCTAACTGTAACCAAAACCGAACCCTAACCCTAACCCTAACCCTAACCCTAACCCTAACCCTAACCCTAACCCTAACCCTAACCCTAACCGTAACGCTAACCCTAACCCTAACCCTACACTAACCCTAAGCCTAAAAGAAACCGAACCAAAACCCTAACCATAACCCTTACCCTAACACTAAACCTAAACCTATCCGTAACCTTAAATCTACCCCTAACCCTAACCCTAACCGTAACCCTAACCCGAACCCGAACGCGAACCCGAATCTGAACCCGAACCCTACCAGAAACTTAACCCTAACCATAACCCTAACCCTAACCTAACACTAACCCTAACCCTAACCCTAACTTTAACCCTAACCTAATCCTAAACCTAACCTGAACGCTAAACTTGTCCCTAAACCTAACTAGAACACGAACATTAACCCTAACCCTATCCCTAACAGAACCCTAACCGTAACCCTACCCCTAAACATAACCCTACCCATAACCCGAATACTAAGCCTTGCCCTAACCCTAACCCTTACGATAAACCTAACCGTAACCCTAAACCTAACCCTAACCCTTACCTAACCCTAACCCTGAACATAAGACGACCCTAACCCTAACCCTAAACGTAACCCTAACTTTAACCCTAACCTAACCCTAACCCTAACCCTAACACTAACCCTAACCCTAACCCTAAACCTAACCCTAACCCTAACCATAACCATAACCCTAACACTAACCCTAACCCTAATCCTAACCCTAAACCTAATCCTAACGCTAACCCTAACCCTAATCCCACCAGAAACCTAACCGTAACCCTAACCCTAAACCTAACCGTAACCGTAACCCTAACGGAACCCTAAACCTAAACCTAACCCAAATCCTACACAAAACCCTAACCCTAACACTAACCCTAAACCTAACCCTAACCGTATCCATAATCCTAACCCTATCCCTAACTTTAACCCTATCCTAACCCTAAACCAAAACCTAACCCTAAACCTATCCCTAACCCTAACCAGAATACGAACCCTAACCCTAACCCGACACCTAACCCTAACCCTACCCCTAACCCTAACCCTAATCCTAACCCTAACCCTAACCCTAACCCTAAACCTAACCTAAACCTAAACCTAACCCTAACCCTAACCCTAACAGAACCCTAATCATAACCCTAACCCTAAGCTAACCCAAACATAACCCTAACCCTACCCTAACAATAACACTAACCCTTAAGATCAACCTAACCCTAAACCTAACTCTAACCATAACCCTAACCCTAACTTTAACCCTAACCTAACCCTATCCCTAAACATAACCTAAACCTAACCCTAATCCTTACACTAACCGTAACACTAAATCTAACCTAACCCTATCCCTAAACATAACCTAAACCTAACGCTAATCCTAACCCTAACCCTAACCCTAACCCTAAACCTAACCCTAAACGTAATCCTATCCCTAACACTAACGCGAACCCTAACCCTAACCCTAACCCTAACACAACCTTAACCGTAACCCTAACCCTAACCCTAACCGAACACTAACCCTAAACCTAAACATACCCCTAACCCTAACCATAACCCTAACCCATACCCTAACCTAACCCTAACCATAACCCTAACCGAACCCTAACCCTAATCCTTACCCTAACCATAACCCTAAATCTAACCTAACCTAACCCTATCCCTAACCATAACCTAAACCTAACCCTAATCTTAACCCTAACCCGAAACGTAAAGGAACCCTAACCCTAAAACTAACCCTAACCCTTACGATAACCATAACCCTAAAACTAACACTAACCCTAACCATACCCTAACTCTAACCCTGAACATAACACAACCCTAACCCTAACCCTAAACTTAACCCTAACTTTAACCCTAACCTAACCCTAACCCTAACCCTAACACTAACCCTAACCCTAACCCTAACCCTAACCCTAACCCTAACCCTAACCATAACCATAACCCTAACACTAACCCTAAACCTAACCCTAACCCTAAACCTAATCCTAACGCTAACCCTAACCCTAATCCCACCAGAAACCTAACCGTAACCCTAACCCTAAACCTAACCGTAACCGTAACCCTAACGGAACCCTAAACCTAAACCTAACCCAAATCCTACACAAAACCCTAACCCTAACACTAACCCTAAACCTAACCCTAACCGTATCCATAATCCTAACCCTATCCCTAACTTTAACCCTATCCTAACCCTAAACCAAAACCTAACCCTAAACCTATCCCTAACCCTAACCAGAATACGAACCCTAACCCTAACCCGACACCTAACCCTAACCCTACCCCTAACCCTAACCCTAATCCTAACCCTAACCCTAACCCTAACCCTAAACCTAACCTAAACCTAAACCTAACCCTAACCGTAACCCTAACCCGAACCTAACTCTTACCCTAACTAGATCCCTTACAGAACCATAACCCTAAACCTACCCGTAACCATAACCCTACCTCTAACCCTTAATACGATCCCTTACCCTACACCTAACCTTTACGATACCCCTAACCCTATCCCTAACCCTAACCCTAAACCTAACCCTAAAAATAACCTAACCCTAACCCTAACCCTAACCCTAACCCTAACCCTAACCCTAACCCTAACCCTACCCTAACCCTAATCCTAACGCTAAACCTAACCTAACCCTAACCCTGAACATAACCCAACCCTAAGCCTAACCCTAACCGTAACATAACCCAAACCTAACCCTAACACTAACCGTAACCCTAACTTTAACCCTAACCGAAACCTAACCCTAACCCTAAACGTAACCGTATCCCTAAACCTAACCCTAAACCTAACCGTAACCCTAACCCTAACCTAACTCTTATCCTAACCCTAACCGTAACAGAACGCTAACCATAACCCTAAACCTAAAACTAACCTAACCCTAACACTAACACTGACCGTAAATTTAACCCTAACCTAACCCTAACCCAAATCCTAACCCTAACCCTAAACCTAACCCTACCCTAACTCTAACCCTAACAGAACCCTAACCAGAACCCTAAACCTAACGGTACCCTCAGCCTAACCCTAATCCTAACCCTTACGATAACCGTAACCTAACCCTAACCCTAACCCTAACGCTAACCCTAACAGTAACCGTAACCGTAACCCTAACCCTAACGATAAGCCTACCCTAAACCTAACCCTAACCCTTACGATAACCCTAACCCTAACCATAAACCTTAAGACAGCCCTAACCCTAACTCTAACCCTAACCCTAACCTAACAGTAACCCTAACCATAACCCTAACCCTAACCCTAAACATAACCCTAACCCTAAACTTAACCGAAACTAACCCTAACCCTAACCATAACCAAAACCGAACCCTAACCATAGCCCTAGACATAACCCTAACCCTAAACATAAACCTAACCCTAAATCTAACCGTAAAACTAACCCTAACCCTAACGCTAACCCTAACCCTTACCATAACCCTAACCAAACCCTAACCCTAACCCTAAAGCTAACCCTAACCCTAACACTAACCCTAACGGAACCCTAAACCTAACCGTAAAAAAACCCTAACCCTAACACTAACCCTTACCCTTACCCTAATCCTATCTCTAACAGAACCCTAACCTTAACCCTAAACCTAACCCTAACCCTAACCCCTAACTCTATCCCTAACCCAAACCCTAAACCTAACCAAAACCTAACCCTAACTGTAACCAAAACCGAACCCTAACCCTAATCCTAACCCTAACCCTAACCCTAACCCTAACCCTAACCCTAACCCTAACCCTAACCCTAACCCTAACCGTAACGCTAACCCTAACCCTAACCCTACACTAACCCTAAGCCTAAAAGAAACCGAACCAAAACCCTAACCATAACCCTTACCCTAACACTAAACCTAAACCTATCCGTAACCTTAAATCTACCCCTAACCCTAACCCTAACCGTAACCCTAACCCGAACCCGAACGCGAACCCGAATCCGAACCCGAACCCTACCAGAAACTTAACCCTAACCATAACCCTAACCCTAACCTAACACTAACCCTAACCCTAACCCTAACTTTAACCCTAACCTAATCCTAAACCTAACCTGAACGCTAAACTTGTCCCTAAACCTAACTAGAACACGAACATTAACCCTAACCCTATCCCTAACAGAACCCTAACCGTAACCCTACCCCTAAACATAACCCTACCCCTAACCCGAATACTAAGCCTTGCCCTAACCCTAACCCTTACGATAAACCTAACCGTAACCCTAAACCTAACCCTAACCCTTACCTAACCCTAACCCTGAACATAAGACGACCCTAACCCTAACCCTAAACGTAACCCTAACTTTAACCATAACCTAACCCTAAAACTACCCCTAACCTAACCCTAACCCTAACCCTAACGCTAACCATAACCATAACCTTAACCATAACCATAAAGGTAACCTAACCCTAACCCTAATCCTAAACCTTAACCTAAGCGTAACGCTAACCCTAACCTAATCCTAAACCTAAACCTAACGCTAACCCTAACCCTTACCCTAACATAACCCTAACCCTAACCCTAACCATAAACCTAACCCTAACCCTAACCCTAACACTAGCCCTAACCCTAACCCTAACATAACCCTAACTCTAACCCTAACCCTAGCCCTATCCCTAACCCTATCCATAACCCTACAATAAATCTAACCCTAAGAGAACCCTAAGCATAACCCTAACCCTAACCCTAACCCTAATCCTAACAGAACATAAACCCTAACCCTAACCCTAACCCTAACCTAACCCCTACCCTGAACATAACCCAACCCTAACCAAAACCCTAACTTTAACCCTAACCTATCCTAACGCTAACCCTAAACCTAACCCTAACCCTTAACCTAACCCTAACCTTAATCGAAACCTCACCCTAAACCTAACGATAACCAAAACCAAACCCTAACCCTAAACCTAACCCTAACCCTAACCCTAACCCTAAACCTAACCCCACCAGAAAGCTAACCGTAACCTTAAACCTATCTCTAACCGTAACCGTAACCCTCACGGAACCCTAAGCAGAAACCTAACCCAAATCCTACACAAAACCCTAACCCTAACACTAACCATAAACCTAACTCTAACCGTAACCCTAATCCATACCCTATCCCTAACATTAACCCTATCCTAAACCTAACCCTAACCCTAAACCTAAACCTATCCCTAACCCTAACTAGAATACGAACCCTAACCCGAACCCGACCCCTAACCCTAACCCTAACCCTAACCGTAGCCCTAAGCTTAACCCTAACCCTAACCCTAACCTAACCCTAAACCTGAACATAACTCAACCCTAACCCTACCCTAACCGTAACCCTAACTTTAACCCAAACCTAACCCTAACCCTAACCCTAACCCTAACCCTAAACGTAACCGTAACCCTAAACCTAACCCTAACAGTAACCGTAACCCTAAACCTAAACGTACTCTTACCCTAACCAGATCCCTAACAGAACCCTAACCCTAAACCTACCCCTAACCATAACCCTAAGACTAACCCTTAATACTAACCCTTACCCTACACCTAACCCTTACGATACTCCTAACCCTAACCCTAACCCTAACCCTAACCTTAACCATAACCCTTACCTAAACCCAACCCTGAACATAACCCAAACCTAACATTTACCATAACCCTAACTTTAACCCTAACCTAACCCTAACCCTAACCGTAACCCAAACCATAACCCTAACCCTAACCCTAACCCTAACCCTAACACTAACACTAACCCTAACATAACCCTAACCCTAAATGTAACCCTAGCCCTAACGTTAACCCTAACCCTAACAGAACCCTAATCTTAACCCTAACCCTAACCTAACCCTAACATAAATCTATCCCTAACCCTAACCCAAACCCTAACCCTAACCCTAACCCTAACTTTAACCCTAACAAAACCTTATCCCTAAACATAACCTAACCCCAACCCTAATCCTAACCCTAATCCAAAAGTTAACCCTAACCCTAACCTAACCCTAACCCTAACCTTAACCCTGCCAGAACCCTAACCCTTACCATAACATAACCCTAACCCAAAACCTAAACCTAACCCTATCCCTAACACTAAACCTAACTCTAACTTTAACCCTAACCTAACCCTAAAATATAACCCTAAACCTAACCCGACCACTAACCCTAACCCTAACCCTAACCCTAACCCTAACCCTAACGCTATACCTAACCTAAGCCTAACCCTGAACATAACCCAGCCCTAACCCTAACCCTAACCCTAACAGAACATTAACCCTAACCCTACACTAACCCTAACCCTAATGGAAACCTAACCCTAACCCTAACCCTAAACCTAACCGTAACCCTAACCTTAACCCTAACCCTAACCCTAACCCTAACAGAACATAAACCCTAACCCTTACCCCAACCCTAACTTTAACCCTAATCTAACCCTAACCGTAACCGTAACCATAACCGTAACCGTAACCGTAACCCTAACCCTAACCCTAACCGTAACCCTAACCTTAACCGAAACCTAACCCAAACCCTAACCATAACCAAAACCGAACGCTAACCCTACCCCTAGCCATAACGCTAACCCTAATCCTAACCCTAACCCAAAACCTAACCCTAACCCTAACCCTAACCCTAACCCTAACCATAACCCTAACCCCAATACAAACATAATCGTAACGCTAACCTTAACCCTAACCCTAACCCTAACCCTAACACTAACCCTAACGCTAAACCTAACCTAACCCTAACCCTGAACATAACCCAACGCTAACCTAACCCTAACCGTAACCCTAACTTTAACCCTAACCTAAACCTAATCCTAACCCTAACCCTAACCCTAAACGTAACTCTAACCCTAAACCTAACCGTAACCTTAACCCTAACCCTAACCCTAACATAACTCTTACCCTAACCCTAACCGTAACAGAACCCTAAACATAACCATTACACTAAAACTAACCTAACCGTAACCCTAATATTGACCCTAAATTTAACCCTAATCTAACCCTAACTCAAAACCTAACCCTAACCCTACCCTAACTCTAACCCTAACAGAACCCTAACCAGAACCCTAAACCTAATCCTAACCTAACCTTAAACCTAAACCTATCCGTAATCCTAAATCTACCCCTAACCCTAACCCTAATCCTAACCCTAACCCTAACCCTAACCCTAACCCTAACCCTAACCCTAACCCTAACAGAACATTAACCCTAAGCCTAACCCTAACCCTAACGTAACACTAACCCTAAACCTAACACTACCCGTAACCCTACCGCTAACCCAAATCCTAACCCTAACCCTAAACCTAACGGTACCCTAAGCCTAAACCTAAACCTAACCCTTACGATAACCCTAACCTAAACCTAACCCTAACCGTAACCCTAACCCTAACCCTTACCGTAACCGTAACCGTAACCCTAATCGTAACCCTAACCGTAAACCTAACCCTAACCCTAACCCTAACCCTAACCCTAACAGAACATAAACCCTAACCCTAACCCCAACCCTAACTTTAACCCTAATCTAAATTTAACCCCAACCCTAACACTAAACCTAAACCTAAACCTAACCCTAACCCTAACCCTAACCTTGACCGAAACCTAACCGAAACCCTAACCATAACCAAAACCGAACGCTATCCCTACCCCTACCCCTAGCCATAACCCTAACCCTAATCCTAACCCTAAACCTAAACTTAACCCTAACCCTAACCCTAACCCTAACCGTAACAGTAACCCTAACTCTAACCTAATCG
>NW_028181441.1:187500-190000 GCF_964211825.1 Aythya ferina
CCTAAACCTAAGAGAACACTAACCCTAACCCTAACCCTAACCCTAACCCTAACCCTAACCCTAACCCTAACCTTAACCCTAACCCTAACCCTACCCCTAACCCTAAAACTAACTCTAACCCTTACCCTACCACTAACGCTAAACCTAACCCTAACCATAACCCTAACCCTAATCCTAATCCTAACCCTAACCCTAACCATAAGAGAAAACTAATCCTAAACCTAACTCTATTCCTAACCCTAACCCTAACCCTAACCCTAAGACAACACTAATCCTATACATAACCCTAACCCTAACCCTAACCCTAACCCTAACCCTAATCCTAACCCTAACCCTAACCCTAACCCTAACCCTAACCCTATCCCTAACCCTTACCCTAACCCTAACCCTAACCCTAACCCTAACGCTACACCTAACCATTACCCTAACCCTAACCCTAACCATAACCCTAACCCTAACCCTAATCCTAACCCTAACCCTAACCCTAAACCTAACCCTAACCCTAACCCTAACACTAACCCTAACCCTAACACTAACCCTAAACCTAACCCTAATCCTAACCCTAACCCTAACCCTAACCCTAACCCTAACCCTAACCCTAACGCTACACCTAACCATTACCCTAACACTAACTCTAACCCAAACACTAACCCTAAACCTAACCCTAACCCTAACCCTAACCCTAACCCCAACCCTAAACCTAACCCTAACCCTAACCCTAACCCTAAGCCTAACCCTAAGCCTAAACCTAAACCTAACCCTAACCCTAACCCTTACCCTAACCCTAACCCTAACCCTAACCTTAACCCTAACCCTAACACTAACCCTAACCCTAAGAGAACCCTAACCCTAACCCTAACCCTAACCCTAACCCTAACCCTAAACCTAACCCTAACAATAACCCAAACCGTAACCCTAACCCTTCCCTAACGCCACACCTAACCATTACCCTAACCCTAACCCTAACCCTAACCCTAACCCTAACCCTAAACCTAATCCTAACCCTAACCCTAACCCTAAGCCTAACCCTAACCCTAACCCTAACTCTAACCCTAACACTAACCCTAAACCTAACCCTAACCCTAACACTAACCCTAACCCTAACCCAAACCCGAACCCTAAGAGAACCCTAACCCTAACTCTAAGAGAACACTAACCCTAACCCTAAGAGGACTCTAACCTTAACCCTAACCCTAACCCTAACCCTAACCCTAACCCTAAGAGAACCCTAACCCTAACCCTAACCCTAAACCTAACACTAACTCTAACCCAAACCCTTACCATAACAATAACCCTAACCCTAACCCTAACCTTTACCCTAAGAGAACACTAACACTAACCCTAACACTAAACCTAATCCTAACCCTAACCCTAACCCTAACCCTAAAAGAACCCTAACCCTAACCCTAACCCTAACCCTAACCCTAACCCTAACCCTAACCCTAACCCTAACCCTAACCCTAACCCTAAACCTAACCCTAACCATAACCCTAACCCTAACCCTAACCCTTACCCTAAACCTAATCCTAACCTAAGAGAACACTATCCCTTACCCTAACCCTATCCCTAACCCTAACCCTAACCCTAACCCTAAGAGAACACTAATCCTAAACATAACCCTAACCCTAACCCTAACCCTAACCCTAACACTAACCCTAACCCTAATCCTAACCCTAACCCTAACCCTAACCCTAACCCTAACCCTAACCCTTACCCTAACCCTAACCCTAACCCTAACCCTAACGCTACACCTAACCATTACCCTAACCCTAACCCTAACCCTAACCCTAACCCTAACCCTAATCCTAACCCTAAACCTAACCCTAAACCTAACCCTAAACCTAACCCTAACACTAACCCTAACCTTAACACTAACCCTAAACCTAACCCTAATCCTAACCCTAACCCTAACACTAACCCTAACCCTAACCCTAACCCTAACCCTAACCCTAACCCTAACCCTAACCCTAACCCTAACCATTACCCTAACACTAACTCTAACCCAAACACTAACCCTAAACCTAACCCTAACCCTAACCCTAACCCTAACCCCAACCCTAAACCTAACCCTAAAGCTAACCCTAACCCTAAGCCTAACCCTAAGCCTAAACCTAAACCTAACCCTAAACCTAGCCCTAACCCTAACCCTAACCCTAACCCTAAACCTAACCCTAACCCTAACCCTAACCCTAAACCTAACCCTAACCCTAACCCTAACTCTAACCCTAACACTAACCCTAAACCTAACCCTAACCCTAACCCTAACCCTAACACTAACCCTAACCCTAACCCAAACCCGAACCCTAAGAGAACCCTAACCCTAACCCTAAGAGGACTCTAACCTTAACCCTAACCCTAACCCTAACCCTAACCCTAACCCTAACCCTAACCCTAACCCTAACCCTAACCCTAACCCTAACCCTAAGAGAACCCTAACCCTAACCCTAACCCTAAACCTAACACTAACTCTAACCCAAACCCTTACCATAACAATAACCCT
>NW_028181441.1:210000-212500 GCF_964211825.1 Aythya ferina
CCTAACCCTAACCCTAACCCTAACCCTAACCCTAACCCTAACCCTAATCCTAACCCTAACGCTACACCTAACCATTACCCTAACCCTAACCCTAACACTAACCCTAACCCTAACCCTAATCCTAACCCTAACCCGAATCCTAAACCTATCCCTAACCCTAACCCTAACACTAACCCTAACCCTAACCCTAATCCTAACCCTAACCCGAATCCTAAACCTATCCCTAACCCTAACCCTAACACTAACCCTAACCCTAACACTAACCCTAAACCTAACCCTAACCCTAACCCTAACCCTAACACTAACCCTAACCCTAACCCTAACCCTAACCCTAACCCTAAGAGAACCCTAACCCTAACCCTAAGAGAACACTAACCCTAAACCTAAGAGAACTCTAACCTTAACCCTAACCCTAACCCTAACTCTAACCCAAACCCTTACCCTAACCCTTACCCTAACCCTAACCCTAACCCTTACCCTAAGAGAACACTAACACTAACCCTAACACTAAACCTAATCCTAACCCTAACCGTAACCCTAACCCTAAGAGAACCCTAACCCTAACCCAAACCCTAACCCTAACCGAAACCCTAACCCTAACCCTAACCCTAACCCTAACCCTAACCCTAAACCTAACACTAACCCTAACTCTAACCCTAACACTAACCTTAACCCTAACCCTAACCCTAACCCTAAACCTAACCCTAACCCTTACCCTACCCCTAACGCTAAACCTAAACCTAACCATAACCCTAACCCTAATCCTAATCCTAACCATAACCCTAACCCTAAGAGAACACTAATCCTAAACATAACCCTAACCCTAACCCTAACCCTAACCCTAACCCTAACCCTAACCCTAACGCTATACCTAACCATTACCCTAACCCTAACCCTAACCCTAACCCTAACCCTAATCCTAACCCTAACCCTAATCCTAAACCTATCCCTAACCCTAACCCTAACACTAACCCTAACCCTAACACTAATCCTAAACCTAACCCTAACCCTAACCCTAACCCTAACCCTAACCGTAACCCTAACCCTAAGAGAACCCTAACCCTAACCCAAACCCTAACCCTAACCGAAACCCTAACCCTAACCCTAATGCTAACCCTAACCCTAACCCTAACCCTAACCCTAACCCTAAACCTAACACTAACCCTAACTCTAACCCTAACACTAACCTTAACCCTAACCCTAACCCTAACCCTAACCCTAAACCTAACCCTAACCCTTACCCTACTCCTAACGCTAAACCTAAACCTAACCATAACCCTAACCCTAATCCTAATCCTAACCCTAACCCTAACCCTAACCCTAAGAGAACACTAATCCTAAACCTAACTTTAATCCTAACCCTACCCTAACCCTAAGAGAACACTAATCCTAAACATAACCCTAACCCTAACCCTAACCCTAATCCTAACCCTAACCCTAATCCTAAACCTATCCCTAACCCTAACCCTAACACTAACCCTAAACCTAACACTAACCCTAAACCTAACCCTAACCCTAACCCTAACCCTAACCCTAACCCTAACCCTAACCCTAACCCTAACCCTAACCCTAAGAGAACCCTAACCCTAACTCTAAGAGAACACTAACCCTAAACCTAAGAGAACTCTAACCTTAACCCTAACCCTAACCCTAACCCTAACACTAACACTAACCCTAACCCTAAACCTAACCCTAACTCTAACCCAAACCCTTACCCTAACCCTTACCCTAACCCTAACCCTAACCCTAACCCTAAGAGAACCCTAACCCTAACCCAAACCCTAACCCTAACCGAAACCCTAACCCTAACCCTAACCCTAACCCTAACCCTAACCCTAACCCTAAACCTAACACTAACCCTAACTCTAACCCTAACACTAACCTTAACCCTAACCCTAACCCTAAACCTAACACTAAACCTAACCCTAACCCTTACCCTACCCCTAACGCTAAACCTAAACCTAACCATAACCCTAACCCTAATCCTAATCCTAACCATAACCCTAACCCTAAGAGAACACTAATCCTAAACATAACCCTAACCCTAACCCTAACCCTAACCCTAACGCTACACCTAACCATTACCCTAACCCTAACCCTAACCCTAACCCTAACCCTAATCCTAACCCTAACCCTAATCCTAAACCTATCCCTAACCCTAACCCTAACACTAACCCTAACCCTAACACTAACCCTAAACCTAAACCTAACCCTAACCCTAACCCTAACACTAACCCTAACCCTAACCCTAACCCTAACCCTAAGAGAACCCTAACCCTAACCCTAAGAGAACACTAACCCTAAACCTAAGAGAACTCTAACCTTAACCCTAACCCTAACCCTAACCCTAACCCTAACCCTAACCCTAAGCCTAACCCTAACCCTAAACCTAACCCTAACTCTAACCCAAACCCTTACGCTAACCCTTACCCTAACCCTAACCCTAACCCTTACCCTAAGAGAACACTAACACTAACCCTAATACTAAACCTAATCCTAA
>NW_028181441.1:305000-307500 GCF_964211825.1 Aythya ferina
CCTAACTCTAACCCTAACTCTAAAACTAACACTAACCTTAACCCTAACCCTAACCCTAACCCTAACCCTAAACCTAACCCTAACCCTTACCCTACCCATAACGCTAAACCTAACCCAAACCATAACACTAACCCTAATCCTAATCCTAACTTTAACCCTAACCCTAAGAGAACACTAGTCCTAAACCTAACTCTAATCCTAACCCTAACCCTAACCCTAACCCTAAGAGAACACTAATCCTAAACATATCCCTAACCCTAACACTAACCCTAACCCTAAGAGAACCCTAACCCTAAACCTAACACTAACCCTAACCCTAACCCTAACCCTAACCCTAACCCTAACCCTAACCCTAACCCTAACCCTAACCCTAACCCTAACCCTAACCCTAACCCTAACCCTAACCCTAAAGCTACACCTAACCATTACCCTAACCCTAACCCTAACCCTAACCCTAACCCTAACCCGAAGAGAACCCTAACACTTACCCTAATCCTAACCCTAACCGAAACCCTAACCTTAACCCTAATCCTAACCCTAACCCTAACCCTAACACTAACCCTAACCCTAACCCTAACCCTAACCGTAACCCTAACCACAACCCTAACCCTAATCCTAACCCTAACCCTAACCCTAACCCTAACCCTAACCCTACGTCCACCCTAACCCTACACCTAACGCTAAACCTAACCCTAACCCTAGCGCTTATCCTAATCCTAACCCTAACCCTAACCCTAACCCTAACCCTAACCCTAACCCTAACCCTAAGAGAACACTAACCCTAACCCTAACCCTAATCCTAACCCTAACCGTAACCGTAACCCTAACCCTAACCCTAACCCTAACCCTAACAGTAACCCTAACCCTAACCCTAACCCTAACCCTAACCCGAAGAGAACCCTAACCCTAACCCTAACCCTAACCCTAACCCTAACCATAACACTAACCCTAACCCTAAGAGAACACTAACTCTAACCCTAACCCTAACACTAATCCTAACCCTAATCCTAACCCTAACCGTAAGCCTAACCCTAAACCTAACCCTAAACCTAACTCTAACCGTAACCCTAACCCTAAGAGAACCCTAACCCTAACCCTAACACTAACCCTAACCCTAACCCTAACCCTTACCAAAAACCTAACCCTAACGCTAAGAGAAAACTATCCCTTACCCTAACCCTATCTCTAACCCTAACACTAACCGTAACCCTAACCCTTACCCTAACCCTAAGAGAACACTTACCCTAACCCTAACCCTAACCCTAAGAGAACCCTAACCCTAACCCTAACCCTAACCCTAAACCTAACACTAACCCTAACTCTAACCCTAGCTCTTACCCTAACACTAACTCTAAGAGAACACTAACCCTAACCCTAAAACTAACCCTAACTCTAACCTTAACGCTAACCCTAAGCCTAACCCTAACCCTAAACCTAAACCTAACCCTAACCCTTACCCTACCCCTAACGCTAAACGTAACCCGAACCATAACCCTAACCCTAATCCTAATCCTTACCCTAACCCTAACCCTAACCCTAAGAGAACACTAATCCTAACCCTAACCCTAACCCTAACCCTAACCCTAACCCTAACCCTAACCCTAACCCTAACCCTAAGAGAACACTAATCCTAACCCTAACCCTAACCCTAACCCTAACCCTAACCCTAACCCTAACCCTAACCCTAACCCTAACCCTAAGAGAACCCTAACCGTAACCCTAACCCTAACCCTAACCCTAAGCCTAACCCAAAACCTAACCCTAACCCTAACCCTAAACCTAACCCTAACCTTAACCCTTACCCGAAGAGAACCCTAACACTAACCCTAACCCTAACCCTAACCCTAACCCTAAGAGAACACTAACCCTAACCCTAAACCTAACCCTAACCCTAACCCTAACCCTAATCCTAACCCTAACCCTAACATTAAGAGAACCCTAACCCTAAGAGAACACTAACCCTAACCCTAACCCTAACCCTAAACCTAACCCTAACCCTAACCCTAACCCTAAGAGAACCCTAACCCTAACGGTAACCCTAACCCTAAGAGAACCCTAACCCTAACGGTAACCCTAACCCTAACCCTAAACCTAACCCTAACCCTAACCCTAACCCTAACCCTAACCCTAACCCTAACCCTAACCGAAACCCTAACCTTAACCCTAATCCTAACCCTAACCCTAACCCTAACACTAACCCTAACCCTAACCCTAACCCTAACCCTAACCCTAACCGTAACCCTAACCCTAACCCTAACCCTAATCCTAACCCTAACCCTAACCCTAACCCTAACCCTAACCCTACGTCCACCCTAACCCTACACCTAACGCTAAACCTAACCCTAACCCTAGCGCTTATCCTAACCCTAACCCTAACCCTAACCCTAACCCTAACCCGAAGAGAACCCTAACCCTAACCCTAACCCTAACCATAACACTAACCCTAACCCTAAGAGAACACTAACTCTAACCCTAACCCTAACACTAATCCTAACCCTAA